>NC_092374.1:24408890-24709515 GCF_030028105.1 Mobula birostris | reverse complement strand
ATGAATCTTGTACAGATTGTGAAAAAAGCATTTTATGAAGTCTTGTGCTTAGGTAAGGAGAAATATAACCAAAAACATAAATAAAGTAGGATGGCTAGAGATGGATGTTGCAAAGAAATTTAGGATAAACATCGATAATCCATTATCTTGGATTGGAGATATAGTATTACTCTGGATTGATGTAGCAAGCTGATGACACCAACCGAGGGTATTGGAGGACTGTGAACATATGCAAGACGTATATAGGCTAACATGATGAACAAGTCAATGGCAGATGCTGATCAGTGTAAGACATGTGAGTTAATACATCTTGGAAGAAAGGGTATGGGCAAAAATATAATGTTAAATAGAAGGAAAAAGGCATCATTTTCAAGAAATAAACTGCTATGATAGTGGCATCAAAACTAAAAGAGAAACTTAATATTTTCATACAGAATAATTTGCTACAGTATCACCAAAAAAGGTACGTTTTCCTTTTGGAGCATTGCTTGGATTTAAAGATATAAGGATATTATAATAATGAGAGAAATACAACTTGTATTCACCTGTGGAATGTCATGAATGCAAAATTATAGTTGGGGAGAGAAATTTGAGAAGTTGATTATTTTATGTTGGGATTTGGAAAATTAATGAGTAATCCAATAAAGAATTAACAGATTATATCATTGTGATAAGGAGCATATCTAATGGCAAACATGACAGAGAGTACGTAAACTCAAGACTAATATTGATCAGATGTTTGTAAATAATGTTTAGTTCCTTAATTTGGCAAGGTTGATGAAACAGAATGAAAACATTCTGTGAAGCGTATTATTGGTACTTTCAGTTCCTCCCCAGAAAATAAAGCAGATAATTATGAGTGGTGCAAATACCCATAAGACCATCTGACATTGGAACAGAATTAGATTATTTGACCCATCGAGTCTGCTCCTCCATTCAATCATGGTTGATCACTTTTCCCCTCCTCAGCCCCACTCCCCGAAATTCTCCTTGTAACCTTTGATGCTGTGTCTCCCCCTTAAATACACCCAATGATCTGGCCTCCACAGCTGCTTGTGGTAAAAGGTTCCACAAATTCACCACCCTCTGGCTAAAGAAATTTCTCATTTTTCTTTTAAATGGAAACCTCTCTATCCTGAGGCTGTGCTCACTTGTCCTAGACTCCCCCACCATGGGAAACACCTTTTCTACATCTACTCTCTCTAGGTGTTTCAAAGTTTGAAGGGTTTCAATGAGAACCATCCTCATTCTTCTAAATTCCAATGAGTAAGGTTCCAGAGCCATCAAATGTTCCTCATAAGATAACCCTAAGATAATATTCCCGGAATCATCCTTGTGAACCTCCTCTGAACCTTCTCTAATGCCAGCACATCTTTTCTTCGATGAGGAGCAAAAAACTGTTCACAATTCTCAAGGTGCCTTATAAAGCCTCAGCATCACATCCCTGCTCTTGCATTCCAGACCTCTTGAAATGCATTTGCCTTCCTTACCACTGACTCTACCTGCAAGTTAACCTTCAAGGTGATCTGCATAAGGACTCCGAAGTCCCTTTGCATTTCAGATTTTTGGATTTTCTCCCCATTTAGAAAATTGTCTGCACATTTATTTCTTCTACCAAAGTGTATGAACATGTATTTTCCAACATTGCATATCATTTGCCACTTTCTTGCCCATTTTCCGAATCTCTCTATGTCCTTCTTCAGCTTACCTGTTTGCACAACACTATCTGCTCCTCCACCAATCTTTGTATCATCTTCAAACTGGGAAACAAAGCCATCTACTCTATCATCTAAATCATCTATATACAGCATTAAAAGAAGTGGTCCCAACACTGATCCTTGCAGAACACAACTAATCACTGGCAGCCAACCAGAAGAGGACCCTTTTATCCTCACAAGCTGCCTCCTCCCAATCAGCCAATGCTCCAACCATGCCAGAAACTTTCCTGTTATATTATGGGCTCTTAAATTGGTAAGCAGTCTCATATGTGGTACCTTGTCAAAGGCCTTCTGAAAATCCGAAAACAACATCCACTACATCCCCTTTATTTATCCTACTTGTAATCTCCATGAAGAGTTCCAACAGGTTCATGATGCACGATTTTCCCTTAAGAAAACCATGCTGACTTTGTCCTACCTTGTCCTGTGTCATCAGAAACTCCATATCCTCATCCTTAGCAGTTGACTCCAACATCTTCCCAGCCACTGAGGTCAGGCTAACTGGTCTATAATTCCTTTTCTGCTGCCTTCATCCTGTCTTGAAGAGTGGAGTGGCATTTGCAATTTTCCAGTCTTCTGGCACCATGCCAGAGTCCAATGATTTTTGAAAGATCTTTACTAATGCCTCCACAGTCTCTGTTGCTGCCTCTTTCAGAACCCTAGAAAGCAGTTAATCTGGACTGGCTGACTTATCTACTCTTAGGTCTTTCAGCTTTTTAAGCACCTTCTTCCTTGTAATAATAACTGCACTCACTTCTCTTCCCTCACGCCCTTCAACATCTGGCATACCGCTAGTGTCTTCCACAGTGAAGACTGATGTAAAATACTCATGAAGTTCATCTGTCATCTACTCGTGCCCTATTATTATTTCTCTGGCCTCATTTTCTAGCTGTCCTATATCTACTCACACCTCTCTTATTTTTCACTTACATGAAAATGCTTTTACGATCCACATTGATATTATTTGCTAGCTTGCTTTCCTGTTTCATCTTTTCCCTCCTAATGATTCCTTTTGTTGCTGTCTGTAGACTTTTAAAAAGCTTCCTAATACTCTGTCTTCCCACTAATTTTTGCCTTGATGTATGCCCTTGCTTTTGCTTTTACATTAGCTTTGATTTCCCTTGTCAGCCACAGTTGTACTATTTTGCCATTTGAGTACTTCTTTATTTTTTGGAATACATCTATTTTGCACCTTCCTCATTTTCCCCAGAAAGTCATGCCATTGTTGCTGTGCTGTCATCTCTTTCCAGTTTACTTCTGCCAACTCCACTCTCATTATAACCACCGTAATTAACTTTACTGCACTGAAATACTGCTGCATCAGACTTTACTTTCCCCCTGTCAATTTTCAAGTTGAACTCAATCATATTGTGATCACTGCTCCCAAGGTTTCTTTTACCTTAAGCTTGCTAATCACCTCCGGTTCATTACATAACACCTAACCTGGTATAGCTGATCCCCCTCGTAGGCTGAACGACAAACTGCTCTAAAAAGTCATCCTGTAGGCATTCAACAAACTCACTCACTTGAGATTCATTATCTACCTGATTTCCCAATCGACGTGCATGTTGAAATCTCCCATGACTATCACAACATTGCCGTTTTGACATGCCTTTTCTATTTCCCGTTGTAATCTGTGGTCCACATCCCAGGTGCTGTTGGGAGGCCCGTATATAACTGCCATCAGGGTCCTTTTACCCTTGCAGTTTCTTAACTCAACCCACAAGGATGGAACATCTTCCAATCCTTTGTCACATCTTCCTCATGAGTTGATGCCATTCTTTACCAGCAGAGGCATGTCACCCCCTCCGCCTAACTTCCTATCCCTCTGATATGACTTCCTGACATTCAGCCTCCCAGCTACAACCATCCTTCAGCCATGGTTCACTGATGACCACAGCATCATACCTACAATCTGTAGTAGTGCAACGAGATCATCCACCTTACTTCTTATACTTTGTGAATTAAGGTATAACACTTTGAGTACAATATTTGCTATGCTTTTTGATTCTGCATCCCTAATGCACTGATACTCACCCAGCTGGCTGTAATTTTGTCCTGACAGTCCATTTGCACACTAGCTCTGCTTTTTTTTAACCATTCATCCTATCCTGAGCCCCTTCACTCCATTTCCCAGCCCCCTGCCAAATTAGTTCAAACCCTCCCCAACAGCTCTAACAAACCTGCCAGCAAGAACGTTGGCGCTGCTCGGGTTCACGAAATATAATGACAGCAGATAGATGATGTTTATGACATACAACCAAATAAATCAAGAGGCATTCTTAGGACTTCTCAAATTTCCTACAGGCAACTGAAAACTACGGGAAACTGAAAAAGAAAATGCTGGAAGCACAGCATCTGTCGAAAGAGAACTAGAGTTAAGGGACAGAGTTCAGATTGAAGACCCTTTGGCAAAATAGGAAAAGTTATGGTTTCAGCGTTTATTTCAGGTTTTCAGATTCTACATTCTTTCTGTAATTTTCATGAGCTATGAAAGCACGGCTCTTGAAATAACATAAAATACAATATCATTATGTTAGTTTCTACAAGTAACTGCCGAGAGTTGTGGGCGCAGCTCAGCAGGTCACAAAACTCAGCCTGTCCTTCCACGGACTCTGTCTGCACCTCTTGCTGCTTTGGAAAAGTAGCCAATATAATCAAAGACCCCGTCCCACCCTGTACGTACTCTGTTCTCCCAGCAGGCAGAAGATGCAAACACCTGAAAGCACATTCCAACAGGCCCCAGGACAGCTTCCATCCTATTGTTTTGAGACTATTGAATGAACCCCTGCTAGGATATTCTGAAGTGATGAAATGATCTGTGTGGATGGCAAGCAAAACCATGTTTTTCCACTGTAACTCAGTTCATGTGACAATAATAAACTAATTTACCAATTAGTTACCATTGCAATACATGTGGCTCAAATATTTCACACAGAAAGAAAAATTGTGTTATAGACTGTTATAATGATATTAGTTGAAGTTCAAATAAGGATTATTTGAATTCTTAACAATATAAAGAAATTAGTTCATATGAGTTTAGAAGAATGATGGGGGATCTCATTCAAACCTATTGAATGTTGAAAGGCCTCGATAGGATGAATGTGTAAAGGCTGCTTCCTGTAGTGGGAGAGTCTAGGACCAGAGGGTACAGCTTCAGACTGGAAGGATATCTCTTTAGAACAGTAATAAGCCGGGCATTTTTTGGCCATGAGGTGGTAAATCTGTGGAATTCATTGCCCTAGATGTCTATGGAAACCAAGCCATTAGGTATATTAAAAGCAGAGGTTGATAGGTTCTTGATTAGTAAGGGAGTCAAACATTATGGGGTAAAAGCAGAAGAATGGGTTTGAGAGATAATAAGTCAGCCATGATGGAATGCAGAGCTGCCTCGATGGGCTGAATGGCTGAATTCTTCTCCAACATCTTATATTTTATGTCTTTTAATTTTATTTCAAAATATTATCAAAATATTAAGTGAAATGCCCACTTCACTGTCGCTGTTACTGTGTGGTCCGGAATCTCCAGAGGAGAAGGACCCAAATCCTTGGCTTTGCTTGTTTTGGTGGCTGGGTGAGGTCGAAGGTGTTCGGCAGAGGATGGCGCTTGGGAGGCTGTATAGGAAAGGGCTGGTCGGAGGCTCGAAGTTTTTGGACGGACGGACTCAGTGTCGGCTGTGGTCGGGTGCTTCCAATGCATCGGCAGTTGTCGGTGCCTGGAGGTTTATGGCAGGGAGTTTCTCCCTTTGCCACCGCTATCGGGGACTCGGGAGTCGATTGAGTCGGGGACTTTGAGACTTATTTTGTACCGTGCCCATGGTGTGTTCTTTATCAAATTATGGTATTGTTTTGCACTGCTGTAACTATATGTTATAATTATGTGGTTCTGTCAGTGTTAGTCTTTGGTTTGTCCTGTTTTTCTGTGATATCACACTGGAGGAACATTGTATCATTTCTTAATGCATGCATGCATTACTAAATGACAATAAACGAGGACTGAGTATTCTCATAAACTGAAAAAAAATAAGGTAACATGGGGATGGAGTTAGAACATGAAAAAGATCAGAATGCCTCCCATTGAAAAATTAACTGATAATTAATTTAGTAATTTTACAATCTCTATTGATCTTCACAGGGAGAAATCCAATTAAACTTGATGAACATAATCCATAAGAAAAATGGAAGAATATAAATTATGAAGTTTGCCATCTACCTCATCCACAAGCCTGACACCAAAGATTTTAAAATACACAACCACAAATTCTAATATGGCAGCACATTTCCAGGAGAACTGAGAAAGCTTTTCCAAAGTTTTCTTGAAATCTCTGTTCGAAACTTAACATCCTCACCCATGCATTGGTTTCCTTGACCATGGCAGGAGTTGTGAACAAGCTATTACAAACTACCCATTTACTCAAAACTCCTTCCTCCATCAACACCATTTGCTGCATCTGTGATGGTGTGAGGAAGCCACATTATCAGGATCCATAAGACCATGAGATACAGGAGCATAATTAGGCCAATTAGCCCATTGAGTCTGCTCCATCATGGCTGATCTGATCTATCTCTCAGCCCCAACCTCCTGCCTTCTCCCCATTCCCTGGAGTTCAGGAGAATGAGAGGGGATCTCATAGAAACATTCCAAATGTTAAAAAGCCTGAACAGATTAGATATGGCGAAGTTGTTTCCCATAGTCTAGGACAAGAGGGCATGACTTTAGGGCTGAAGGGCATCCATTTAGAACAGAGATGTGGAGAAATTACTTTAGTCAGAGGGTGGTAAATCTGTGGAATTTGTTGCCATGAGCGGCTGTGGAGGCCAAGCCATTGGGAGCATTTAAGGCAGAGTTAGACAGGTTCTTGATTAGCCTGGGCATCAAAGGGTATGGGGACAAGGCAGGGGAGTGAGGATGACTGGAAGAATTGGACCAGCCCACGATTGAATGGCAGAGCAAACTCGAAGGGCCAAATGGCCTACTTCTGCTCCTATCTTATGGTCTTATGGTCTCATAACCCTTCATGTCCTGACCAATCAAGAATCTATCATTCTCTGCCTTAAATATACATAAAGCCTGGCCTCCGTAGCTGCATGTGGCAACGAATTCCACAGATTGACTATTCCCTAGCAAAGGAAATTCCTCCTCTTCTCTGTTTTAAAAGGAATTCTCTCTACTTTGAGGCTGTGTCCTCTAGTCTTAATCTCTCCCATCATAGGAAACATCTCTCCACATCCACTCAATCAATGCCTTTCACCATCCTATAGGTTTCAATGCGGTCACCCCTGATTCTTCTGCATTCCAGTGAGTACAGGCCCAGAGCCATCAAACGCTCTTCATATTACAAGCCATTCAATCCTGGAATCATTCTTGAGAATCTCTTTTGAATACTTTCCAGTTTCAGCACATCCTTTCTAAGATATCAGGCCAAAAATTACTCACAATACTTTAAGTGAGGCCTCGCTAGTGTCTCAACATTAAAAGAAACAGACACTACAACAACATTGCAAGCATGCAGAAAATCTTAGCTAGATGTGGATCAAAACATGGAATTCTTTCCCATTACAATCGTTAGGGTCTAATATATATTGCCTTGAAGTGGTATTCAGCCCCCACAACTACTGTCACATTTTACTGTCTCATTTTCCAAATGTAAAATATATTGAAGCGGGATCTTTTGAGCTGATCTGAAAAACGTTGTGCATCATGTCAAATCAAATGAAAATTTCAAAACCTGTCAACAATTTACTAAAAATTAAAAACCAAAATTGTGAGGCTAAAAATGTATTCATTTCCTTTTTAATTGCTATGCTAACTTTCCTCAGGTGAAATATACTTTATTAACTTACCAACTCACCAATTTCTTTCTCCCTAGGCCTCCTGTCCCATGATCCTCTCATATCCCTTTTGCCAATCAACTGTCTGGCTCTTAGCTTCATCCCTCCCCCTCCTGTCTTCTCCTATCATTTTGGATCTCCCCCTCCCCCTCCCACTTTCAAATCTCTTACTAGCTCTTCTTTCAGTTAGTCCTGACGAAGGGTCTTGGCCCGAAATGTCGAATCTCCCTCTTCCTAGAGATGCTGCCTGGCCTGCTGCGTTCACCAGCAACGTTTATGTGTGTTGCTTGAAATTCCAGCATCTGCAGATTTCCTCCTGTTTGCATTTTTAAATTCACCAATTTTGTTGATGTCGAATATTTCAATGAATTCAGAAGAATAAATAGCCCCTTTCACTGTAAGGTCCAACAGGCCAAACCAAAATGAAGACAAACAAGCATTCAAGACAGTCAAGGAAAATATAATAGAGATGCACAAATTTGGGAAGGGTACAAGACCATTTTAAAAGCACTGAATGTACATAGGAGCTCAGTGTAGTCCGTTGTGAAAACATAGCCACACGACCTAAGTCAAACCACTCCTCTAAACTTAGTCACCAGAGAAGAATGATACTTGTAAGACAGACTACTATAATGCCATCAGTCACTCTGAGTGATCTGCAATAGTCAATGGCTGCAACTGGAGCTGTGTTCATGGCTCCACAATCGTTAAGGCCTTGCCCAAAAAGGGCACTTATGGAAGAGTGGCAAGCAAGAAACCCTCCCTAAGGAAAGCACATCCTTGTAAAGCATCACATAGAAGATACTGTAAAGATGTGGAAGACGGTCTTGCGTTCAGGTGAAACTGAAGTGGAACTTTTTGCCCTCAACGTTAAGCGATGTGTGTGACGTAAATCTAATACTGTGCATCAGCAAGGTAACAGCATCCTACAGTAAAATATGGAGAAGGTAGCATCATGCTATGGGGATAGTTCCAGCAGCCGGGACTGGAAATATGGTCAGAACTGATGGGAAGATGAATGCAGGTAAATACAGAGAGATCCTCGGTAAAAACGTACTAGTCTTCGCCAGAAAACTTAACCTGGTGGTTCAGTTAAGTACAGAGCAAAGGGGGATGAATACTTTTGAACTGCTGACATTTCATCTTTTGAAGTTTTAGTTTTTCATCCTTTACAATTTTCCCTACTTTTTGGGCCCTACTATGAAAAAAGGAGCATGTGATTCTCAAATAAAAATTCCCAGTTAAATTTGTTCAAAATCCCTGATTGGCATACTCTTTTATATAAACAAAGGGTTGGGGCTGAAATACTTTTACAAGATACTGAATTCATTGCAGCAAAATTGGAAAATTCTTCAAAATGTGGAATATCAAATCACAGACGAGCAGATGAGCAAGCTAAAATGGCCCCCGTGAATAATCGCAATAGAAGCATTTGTACATGTGAACTACTTTCCTGCAAACTTCATATTCCTGTTTTTATGATGTTCAAACTGCAAACTTCCATGAAGTTCAAAAGGCACCCTGCAACCAGCAATGTAGATGCATATAGAGGCATGCATTATGTCTCTTCTGTTCTCTATTCCTATTTTAACTTCATGAAAGACTATGTTTTAATCCATGTTGGATCCTTGCTCTGATCACCAGAGGATCTGCTTATACAAATGAAATTGCAGTGCCAAAGTATCCAAAACTTTCTATTGCTCAATAATTTGAAAGCTGCTAACTTTGCAAAAAATTCTATTTTAGGTTTATGCAGACGTTCTAGAGTGATAGGCAAGTTGACAAGTCAGTAATTCAGCAACTCGTATTCCTCTACACTTGGGTATACAACCTTCATAGAAGCACTCACTGTAAATCATACTATAGATCACAGGATGATATTTATAAGCAGACAACTTTGACAACATATAGTGGGGGCATCATGTCATTTTACTGACATCTCATATATGAAAGTCTTGTAATTGCTTTATTCAGTTGTCAATAACCATGATGCAGCACATTATTACCTTAATTGGATACCCAAAATGCCTTCACGAGGACAAAAAACAGTTCTGAAATGTAAGACAGGAGATTGCAAAGAGTCTGCAATTACTAAAACTATATCTTACAAAAATATACACTCTCTGCTCTGCAAAAAATAATCCTTTGTACGAGTTTGTAGAGCTAAACAGAAGGCTTTTAATCACGAATCCTGTTTGTTCGAAAGGAAGTGCATTGAGAACATTTTAAGACAACATAATCTACCAGCAATCACTTCATGTGCAATATTTATATATAGACCATAAGACATAGGAGCAGAATTAGGCCATTTGTCCCATCAAGTCTACTCTGGCATTCTATCAGGACCGATTTACTGACCCTCACAACTCAACCCCATTCTAACTTTTTCCCCGTAACTTTGACGCCCTTACTAATCACAAATGCATCAACCAATATACCCAATATCTTCATTCTTTTTTCCAGTCCTGGTGAAGGCTCTCAGCCTAAGACGTTGACTGTATACCTTTTTCCATAGATGTTACCTGGCCTACTGAGTTCCTCCAGCATTTTGTGTGTGTTGCTTGGATTTCCAGCGTCTGCAGATCTTCTCATCTTTACCCAATAATGTGACCTCCATAGGTGTCTGTGGCAATGAATGCCACAGATTCACCATTCTCTTGCAAAAAAAACTTCCTCCTGATTGCTGTTCTAAGGGGATATCCTCGTATTCTCAGGCTGTGCCCTCTGGTCCTAGATACCCCCACTATAGGAAACATCCCCTCTACTTTCAGTCTATCTAGGCCTTTCAATATTTAGTAACATTCAAAGAAATCCTCCTTCATTCTTTTAAACTTCAGCAAGTACAGACTCAGAGCCATCAAATGCTCCTCATTCATTAACCTCTTCATTTCTAGGATCATTCTCATAAACCTCCTTATTTATGTAAGAATTATGACTACAATTACATGATTCCATGCTCCTAAAAGCAAAGTATTAAAAGAATAGTGAGAACTTCAATATTTTACATATCTGGGATCTAATTTGTTAGATAAAATTACACAATATGCATATGCATTTTTCTAAAATAAGGAGACTAAATATAAAATGGACAGATCGATTCACGAACATGAGGAAGTCTACAGATGCTGGAAATCCACAGCAACACACACTAAATTCTGGAGGAACTCAGCAGCCCAGGCAGCATCTCTAAAAAAAAAAGTCGATGTTTCGGGCTGAGACACTTCTTTAGGACTGAGAAGGAAGGGGGAAGATGCCAGAATCAAAAGGTCGGGGGGGGGGCGCGGTGGAAAGATGCTAGCTGAAAAGTGATAGGTGAAACCAGGTGGGTGGGATAGGAAAAGAGAGAGGACCATGGGAGAAAGAAAGTGGAGGGGGCCCAGGGGGAAATAGACATAGGAGCAGAATTAGGCCATTCAGCCCATAGAAAATGTTCCGCCATTCCATCATGGCTGATCCAAGATCCCAATCAACCCCACACAGATGCCTTCTCACCATATCCTTTGATAGTCTGGCCGATTAGGAAACTATCAACTTCAGCTTTGAACATACCTATGGCATTGGCCTCCACCACAGTCTGTGGCAGAGCATTCCACAGATTCACTACTCTCTGGCGAAAAAAAAAATCCTCCTTACCTCTGGTCTACCTCATTTATCTCTGCCCCTCAATTTTGAGGCTGTGCCCTTTAGTTCTGGATACCCTCACCAGAGGAAACATCCTCTCCACATCCACTCTATCTCGTCCTTTCAACATTTGGTAGGTTTCAGTGAGACCCCTGCATTCTTATAAATTTCAATGAGTACAGGCCCAAAGCTGCCAAATGCTCCTCTTATGTTAACCCCCTCATCCCCTGAATCATCCTCATGAACCTGCTCTGGACACTCTCCAATGACAACACATCCTTTCCAAGATATGTGGCCTAGAACTGTTGATAATACTCCAATACAGTCTGACTGGTGTCTTAGCCTCAGCATAATCAGAAGGCAGGAGGAGAAGATGGCAGCACGCTTGCGCGTGCACAGCCCTCCGGAGAAAAATGATATCGCATCTGTTAAATATGGGCTGTGGACAATTCTGATTTGATGGAGAATGGACATGAAAGCACAGAGGAACATCTGGAGAGATTCCTGAAACGCCCGTTCACTGCTGTCGTTACTGTGTGGAATCTTTCAGAGGGTAGGCCTCAAAATCCCCGGCCTTGCCTGCTTTTGGCGACCGAGAAGGAGGTCGAATTGTTCGGATAGAGATGGCGCTCAGTACTCGGTGTCGGAGAGCTGATCAGAGCTCGAAGTTTTCGGATGACTCAGAGTCAGATTGTGGTCGGCATGGCAGGGAGAGTTTTTCTTCCTTCTCCTGTCTACGTGAGATATGAGACATTTGAGAAACTTTGAACTTTACTGTGCTCACGGACTTCTTCATCAAGTTATGGTATTGTTACACTGTTTGTAACTATATGTTATAATTATGTGGTTTTGTCAGTTTTTTCAGTCTTGGTTTGTCCTGTGTTTTGTGATATCACACCGGAGGAAATAATGTATCATTTCTTAATGCATGCATTACTAAATGACAATAAAAGAGGACTACGTGTCTTCATAATCATTATCTCCCTTGCTTTTGTATTTCTAAACGAGGAGAAAATCCAAAAATCTGAGATGCAAAGGGACTTGGGAATCTTTGTGGAGAACAACCTAAAGGTTAACTTGCAGGTCGAGCTGACGGTGAGGAAGGTAAATGCAATATTAGTATTCATTTCAAGAGGTCTAGAATACAAGAGCAGGGATGTGAAGCTGAGCTTTTATAAGGCACTGGTGAGGCCTCACCTTGAGTATTGTGAACAGTTTAGGCCTCTCATCTCAGAAAATATGTGCTGTCATTGGAGATGGTTCAGAGGAGGCTTACAAGGATGATTCCGGGAATGAAAGGGTTATACTGGGAACATCAGATAGCTGTGGATCTGTACTCGATGGAATTTGGAAAGATGAGGGGGGATCTCATTGAAATCTTTTGAATGTTGAAAGGCTGAGGCAGACAAGTTGTGGAAAGGATGTTTCCCATGGTGGGGGAGTCTAGGACAAGGAGGCACAGCCTCAAAATAGAGGTGCATCCATTTAAAACAGAGATGTGGAGAAATTTCTTTAAACAGAGATGGGAATTTGTGGAATTTATTACCAGAGGCACCTGTGGTTGTTGGTGTACTTAAGGCAGAGCTCGACTGGTTTTTGATTGGACATGGTATCAAAGGTTATAGGGAGAATGTTGGGAAGTGGGGCTGAACAGGAGAAAATAGGATCAGCCATGATTGCATGACAGAGCAGACACGATGAGCCAAATGGTGTAATTCTGCTCCTTTGTCTGATGGTCTTATGGTCTTGTATTCTATTCCCCTTGAAATAAATGCCAATATTGCATTTGCCTTCTTTACCACAGACTCAAGCTGTAAATTAACCTTCTGGGAGTCTTGCATGAGGACTTCTAAGTCCTCTGATATTTGAACTTTCTTCCCATTCAGATAATGGTCCACACTATTGTTCCTTTTCCCAAAATGCAATACCATACATTTCCCAACACTTTATTGCATATGACACTTTTTTGGCTACTCTTACAACCATCTACCTTTCTTTCTTGCATCCACTGAATCATTTATATGTCCCCGTAACTATAGAGTCCCCTATTACTGTAGCCATCATCTTCAGTTCCCTACCCTTCTGAGCCACAGGACCAGACTCAGTGCCAGAGGCATGGCCGCTGTTGTTTCCCCCAGGTAGGTCATTCCTACCCCCACCCCCCAACCAACAGTACACTCAAAATGGAGTACTTATCATTGAAGGTGAAGGCCACTGGGTGCTCTCCTATTTTCTGATGTTCTCCCTTCCCTCTCTCCTAACATTCACCTATTTAGAGGCAGGTGATAATAAGTTCAGAGTGAGGAACACAGGAAGTGGCAGGGAGTGGATTTGTTTATCAGAAGGAGAAATTGTTATTTGTGCCATCAGGAACCCAGGTGGAATGTAAGGTGTTGCTGCTGCAGCCTGGAGGTGGCCTCATCTTGGCACAAGTGACTGACACGTTGGAACAGGAATGGGAATCAGATTTTAAATATTTGGCCACCAGGAAGTCCCACATGTGGTGGATGGTGCAGAGGTGCTCTACGAAGTGGTCCCCCAATCTATGTGCAACGCTCAGCTATATTGGCTCGCATTTATCTAGGGGAAACCCCATCCGCCGCTCGCCTGGTCTCCCGGTTGTGTTGGTTGCTGTACAACTGCCACCAAATTCAGCTTCAAACATCAATCATCAGCGAGCACACACTGTACGTTTTACCAATTACACTTTATAGATATTACTAAGTCTATGAGATTAATAGAAGTTCAATACAAAAAAAGGAATAGAAAAGGCGCCAGACTTATCAAAGTTCAGTTTCTTCGTGCACACGTTGGAGCTCGGGAACCTCTTCGGGACCCCTCTGACCCCATTGACTCGCGGCTCGGGATCACCTGGAGTGATCAACCTGAGCTTTCCCCCGCACGTTCCTCATCCTCACGGTCTCTCCTCCGACTCGCCGCCAAAACCCGCTGGTTCCCAGTCATATGAGACAGCCTATCACCCCAAGAAAGAATAACATGGACACCCATTGGCTGATAGTACACCTGCTATCTGTTATAACCCAAGCAAATTGCTAGCTCGAGACTTTCTCAGTACTTAACATAACATAAAAGCCATTTTAATTCACATATGTAGCAGTTTAAAAGATTAATACAAAGAAGCCATTTTAATTTTAACAGAACAAAGAAGAAACCCCGTACATATGACTGGCCTCACCAATGTAGAGGAGGCAGCATTGGGGAACTGGACATGAAATAATGTTTTAGCACTGAGTTATTTAAGGCATTGTTAAAGGGAAGTCATTGTAAAAACCAGGTGATATTGGAACTGAAAATTTTCCCTCCTCTTCAGTATAACTTATTCTTTTGCTTTTCCTTAATTTTTGTAAGTCAAATTAATTACAAATATTTTTAAATCTTGATTATTTTTGTAATTTAGTAGTTTAGTGATTGTAACAGTACTTTCTAGCGCAGGGGTAAAATGGTTTGCTTGGTGTAGGTTTATAATGAAATATTAAGGATAAATTTACAAATCTGGAGGTGACATGTTTTTTGATCGATAACTACCCCCAATGATATCTGTCAACAGAAGTAAAAAGAATCTGGCAAAATACGGCATTGCAGCCCATCCTTAATTTTTCATTCTGTATCCCGCTGCAATTTGATAATCATTCCCCTTTAGAGCAGCGTTTAATACAAACTGAGCTTCCCTAATGCCTCCTACCTCTTCATAAAATATGTTGCTGAAACCCAGTTTCACTCCTCAGAAGTAGCCGCATTGCAAAGGTGAATTTAGCAATCACCATTTGGTCATTCTACAATTTTGTTCTGTTTACAGGGTGTAAAGAGATACTAATAGTATGCAAAAAACGATCTTAAATTTATGAATATGTAACTTACTGAAAAAAATAACTGCTGTAATTCAAAATAAACAATTTTAACAAGTATTCTCTACATTACATCAGGAATGCATTTTTAACATTACGAAGGATATGTGTCCCACATTGTATTTGAATCAACACCGTTTGAGGGCAGAGATTTACAAATAGATTGGACAATAACACTTGATAGGAAGTACTTCTTCAAAGCAGATACTAGTTTCTCTGATCAACAACTGTGCTGAAAGCAAATCTTATTGGAAAATATATTTTAAAATAAACTCATGCAGTCATTTCATTCTGAGAATTGCTATGTAATTTGGGGGAAATAAAACCACATTAGATCCTGATTAATGACCCACATTTCCCAGAGAAAAGGAAATAAAAAACTATCCAGAATCAACATGGATATTAAATGCATTGTTCCGCTAATTGATGTTTGAAATATACTGTATATCATACTTTCTTGTCCACATGGTCAATATCAGTTCCTGGTGCTCTTGCCGTTCCTTTTGAAGAGAATCCCGAATGAATCATCATGTTGGATAATCATTGAACCTTCCTACATGTATGTAAGTACATGCTCTTCAAACAGGCAAATCGGAATTCCAAAGCTGATGGCTTGTTGGAGATGTCGGAACAGATTAGTAAAGCAGCTGTGACAAATCCTGGTTAGAAGATCTGCAAAATGGCTTAGACAACTAAGGCTAACTTAAAAATATATATAATGTAACAACTGACATGTTTCAAGGGATTGTGGCAATGCTTCACAACCTCAGGGAAAAGTCAAAGCAATTGAAGTAAATAGTAACACGAAGAGATGATTCCACACTGCATGGCTTGTCATGTTAGATTCAACTTACTTAATATGATCAATTCAATTGTACTTTGTTTCATGAAATCAGTCCTTGTGATTTGGTCGAATGGCTTGCTAACGGATTTGCCAGAATAGTGACAGAGTGGTGGGTAGATATAGTTAGAGATTACAGATGCCACTGTTCTCACTAGAACAAAAAAAAACACGACTAATAAAACACTACATATTCTGCAGGTGCTGGAAATCCAAAGCAACACACACACAAAGTGCTGGAGGAACTCAGCAGCTCAGGGTGCATCTATGGAAATGAATTTGACATTTCGGACCGAGACCATTCTTCGGGACTGAAAAGGAAGGGGGAAGACACCAGAATAAAAGGGTGGGGGAAGATTAGGGGCAATAGAACCATAGAACCATAGAAACTACAGCACAGAAACAGGCCCTCTGGCCCTTCTTGGCTGTGCCGAACCATTTTCTGCCTAGTCCCACTGACCTGCACACGAACCATATCCCTCCATGCACCTCCCATCCATGTATCTGTCCAATTTATTCTTAAATGTTAAAAAAGAACCCGCATTTACCACCTCGTCTGGCAGCTCATTCCATACTCCCACCACTCTCTGTGTGAAGAAGCCCCCCCTAATGTTCCCTTTAAACTTTTCCCCCCTCACCCTTAACCCATATCCTCTGGTTTTTTTCTCCCCTTGCCTCAGTGGAAAAAGCCTGTTTGCATTCACTCTATCTATACCCATCATAATTTTATATACCTCTATCAAATCTCCCCTCATTCTTTTACGCTCCAGGGAATAAAGTCCTAACCTATTCAACCCTTCTCTGTAACTGAGTTTCTCAAGTCCCGGCAACATCCTTGTAAACCTTCCCTGCACTCTTTCAACCTCATTTATATCCTTCCTGTAATTTGGTGACCAAAACTGAACACAATACTCCAGATTCGGCCTCACCAATGCCTTATACAACCTCATCATAACATTCCAGCTCTTATACTCAATACTTCGATTAATAAAGGCCAATGTACCAAAAGCTCTCTTTACGACCCTATCTACCTGTGACGACACTTTTAGGGAATTTTATATCTGTATTCCCAGATCCCTCTGTTCCACTGCACTCCTCAGTACCTTACCATTAACCCTGTATGTTCTACCCTGGTTTGTCCTTCCAACATGCAATACCTCACACTTGTCTGTATTAAACTCCATCTGCCATTTTTCAGCCCATTTTTCCAGCTGGTCCAAGTCCCTCTGCAGACTCTGAAAACCTTCCTCACTGTCTACTACACCTCCAATCTTTGTATCATCAGCAAACTTGCTGATCCAATTTACCACATTATCATCCAGATCATTGATATAGATGACAAATAACAATGGACCCAGCACTGATCCCTGTGGCACACCACTAGTCACAGGCCTCCACTCAGAGAAGCAATTCTCTACCACCACTCTCTGGCTTCTTCCATCGAGCCAATGTCTAATTCAATTTACCACCTCTCCATGTATACCTAGCGACTGAATTTTCCTAACTAACCTCCCATGCGGGACCTTGTCAAAGGTCTTACTGAAGTCCATGTAGACAATATCCACTGCCTTCCCTTCATCCACTTTCCTGGTAACCTCCTCGAAAAACTCCAACAGATTGGTCAAACATGACCTACCACGCACAAAGCCATGTTGACTCTCCCTAATAAGCCCCTGTCTATCCAAATGCTTGTAGATTCTGTCTCTTAGTACTCCCTCCAATAACTTACCTACTACTGACGTTAAACTCACCGGCCTATAATTTCCCGGATTACTTTTCGATCCTTTTTTAAACAACGGAACAACATGAGCCACTCTCCAATCCTCCGGCACTTCACCCGTAGACAGCGACATTTTAAATATTTCTGCCAGGGCCCCCGCGATTTCAACACTAGTCCCCTTCAAGGTCCGAGGGAACACTCTGTCAGGTCCTGGGGATTTATCCACTTTAATTTTCCTCAAGACAGCAAGCACCTCCTCCTTTTCAATCTGTACAGTTTCCATGGTCTCACTACTTGATTCCCTCAATTCCATAGATTTCATGCCAGCTTCCTTAGTAAATACAGACACAAAAAACCCTATTTAAGATCTCCCCCATTTCCTTTGGTTCCGCACAATGCCGACCACTCTGATCTTCAAGAGGACCAATTTTATCCCTTACAATCCTTTTGCTCTTAATATACTTGTAAAAGCTCTTTGGATTATCCTTCACTTTGACTGCCAAGGTAACCTCATGTCTTCTTTTAGCCCTCCTGATTTCTTTCTTAAGTATTTTCTTGCACTTCTTATACTCCTCAAGCACCTGATTTACTCCCTGTTTCCTATACATTTCATACAACTCCCTCTTCTTCTTTATCAGAGTTGCAATATCCCTTGAGAACCAAGGTTCCTTATTCCTATTCAATTTGCCTTTAATCCTGACAGGAACATACAAACTCTGCACTCTCAAAATTTCCCCTTTGAAGGCTTCCCACCTACCAATCACATCTTTGCCAGAGAACAACCTGTCCCAATCCACGCTTTTTAGATCCTTTCTCATTTCTTCAAATTTGGCCTTCTTCCAGTTCAGAACCTCAACCCTAGGACCAGATCTATCCTTGTCCATGATCAAATTGAAACTAATGGTGTTATGATCACTGGAACCAAAGTGCTCCCCTACACAGACTTCTGTCACTTGCCCTAATTCGTTTCCAAACAGGAGATACAATATTGCATCCCCTCTAGTTGGTCCCTCTATATACTGATTTAGAAAACTTTCCTGAACACATTTTACAAACTCTAAACCATCTAGACCCCTAACAGTATGGGAGTCCCAATCAATGTATGGAAAATTAAAATCCCCTACCACCACAACTTTATGTTTCCTGCAGTTGCCTGCTATCTGTCTGCAGATTTGCTCTTCCAAGTCTCGTTGACTATTGGGTGGTCTGTAATACAATCCCATTAATGTGGCCATACCTTTCCTGTTTCTCAGCTCCACCCATAAGGACTCAGTTGACAAGCCCTCTAATCTGTCCTGCCTGTCCTTCAATGCTAGAAGGTGATAGGTGAAACCAGGTGGGTCAAAAAGGCAAAGTGCTGGAGAGTACGGAACGTAATAGGAGAGGGCAGTGGACCATAGGAAAAGTGAAGGGGAGGTGATAGGCAGGTGAGAAGAGGCAAGAGGCCAAAATGGTGAATAGAAGAAGGGTGGAAGGGGGGAATTTATTTTAAACTGAAAAGAGAAATTGATATTTGTGCCGTCAGGTTGGAGGCTACCCAAACAGAATATAAAGTATTACTCCTCCACCCTGAGGGTGGCCTCATCAAAGCACAAACGAAGGCCATGGACCAACATGTCGGGACGGGAATAGGAACGGGAATCAAAATGTTCGACAATCAGGAAGTTCCACTTTTGGCGGATGAAGCAGAGGTGCTCGAAGAAGAGTTGCCCCAATTTATGACGGGTCTCAGCAATGTAAAGGAGGCGGCATTGGGAGCACTAGCCACGTTAGTCAGATCCAGCGTATTCGCAGGTGAAGAAATGCCTCACATGTTTGAGGCCCCGAATGGAGGTGAATGGGCTGAGGACTTTCAAACTTTATATCCTGGTCAGCTAAAGGCAAAACTACCAAACAAAAATGGAGAGAGCAAAGCTGAGAATGATCAAGCAACCTGGTTGATATCTTTTTGGGTATCAACATGGTTAAAAGGTGATTTAATGGAAGCTTTATTTTAATTGCAAAGGGCTTTGACAAGAGTATAGAAAATTAAAATTTCCTCTACTGAAAAGTCAGTAACAAATGCAGGCTGGGGTCTATCCGTGCGATATTCAACACCAACAGTACTTCCCTGCTGACTCACTCTGTCTGCAGACACTGGATAAATGGTTCCAGCATGTGCTGCCATGTCAATATTGAAATATTAATACATGCTTAATTACTCATGGTGTGCCATCTGTTCCCTGTGCAGGTGAAGGCAACAGAAATGAGCAAGAAGAGGCAACATGGGAAGATGAACATTTGTCATCCTCAACGTCACTGCACACCAATGACATAAAGCATGGTTCATCAGAGAAGTCAGGAGATACGAAATGGAGGACCAAATGCTGCTTCAACTCCTCCCCTCTGCTGTCCTCTGCATACATTCATCTCAGGAAGGGATATGGAGAAACAAGAAAATCCCAGGGATTTTGTGGAATTCCAGTGACAGCAAGATGCAGCAATGTCTAAAATTTGAACATGCCAGTTAGGGCATTTGGTAACCGTTATTTATCACTGGGGAGAAGAGCTACAGACAAATCATTAGCATGATATCACAACTTAATAAAGTGATAAATATGCAAATAAAAATTTTAATCAGGAATAGAACCGAAAAGAAAATTATGCTAAACTTGCACAGATAACTAATAAGAGTACCATACGTAAGATGCTGGAGGAACTCAGCAAGTCAGGTAGCATTTATAGATAGGAAAATTCCCTTCAAAAGATGCTGCCTGAACTGCTGAGTCCTCCAGTCCTCTATGTACGTTGTTTGAGATTTCCAGCATCTACAGAACCTCTTAAGTTTTTGACCCAGCGTGGATAACTTCACTCACCTCAACACTGAACTGTTTGCACAATCTATGGACTTACTTTCAGACTCCACAACTCCTGCCTCAATATTACTTATTTATTTATATACTTAGAATACTTGCACAGTTTTTCTTTTGCTCGGTTGTTTATCAGTCTTTGTGTGTAGCTTGTCATTGATTCTATTATATTTTTTGTTCTAATGTGAATGCCTGCAAGAAAATGAATCTCAGGGTACTATATACACTTAGAGGATAAATTTATGTTGAACTTTAATAAAGAGCACACTTAAAATACATCCTGCATTATGCTTCATTTAATATAAAAACATATGGAAAAGTAGTTACAGAAATTAAATTAAATTCAGGAGGTCATCGAGTAAGACAGCATGAATCAGGCCATTCGACCTAACTGATCCATCCCAACATGGTGCCCACCAAGTTAGTCCAATTTTCCTGTGTTTCACCCAAATACCTCTAAATTTCTCCTATTTGCATACATTTAAAATTGTGTTCTTGTACCTGCCTCAGCCTCTTTTACTGGCAGCTCATTCCATGCATGCACCATCTTCTTTCACATAAAAGCTGTCCCTTAAGATTTTTTAAAATCTTTCACTTCCCACCTTAAACCTATGCTGATAAACACACATATACATGACACTCTAAAACGTATCTTAAACTTCCACATAAACTAGTGCAATTCTGCATACTCTAACACCATTAAACCATCTCTCATTCTAGACAGCAGTTCGCAACCTGGGGTCCATGACCCCTCGTTTAATGGTATTGGTCCATGGCATAAAAAGGTTGGGAACCCCTTTCTAGAGAGTGTAATGAAGGGAAACAATCATCATTATCCATCCTGTTAAACACTTTTATGACTCCTTTATGGAATACCCTTGCTGAATGGAGCTGTTGAAATAAATTGCTCAGACCTATTTGAAGGAAATAGAGGTCAGGGCGTGAGGGAGAAACAAGTCAAATGATGAGCTACTGGGATGTGTTGGGCTGGAGGAGGATTCAGTGAAGCACGTTGTAAATACCGATATTGATCATTTGTGTTGAATGGCCTTTTCCTTGGCTGTAAATTATATGTAATCTTGGGGAAGGTGAAGAAGGCAAAGCTTAGGAAAAAGGAGGAGGAGCTTAGGAGGGTTAATGGCACCTAACTGATGGATCCTTTGCTTGCATCTTTGGAAACAGCCCTATTTCCATCTTTAGTGTCTCTGTTTTCCCCTTTCAGGGTTCTTTTGAAGACCCTGACCTGGAGTTACACGCTGACTACGGTTCTTTGTGGGAATGGGACCTGCTGTCAGGGTTTCACAGCTAGCCGTTGTTCGGCATGCCAAGGGCTCAGCCTAGGAGATCCACTCAGCTTTGGAGGACAGAGTTCTTGTGGCTCTGGAGATGGGGGGGATTGGGGGTTGGTGTCTGAGCAGAAGACCAGTGTGTCATGGGAGATGGAAGTTCTAAGGCTATGTACTCAGAGACCCGAAATCTTTGGGCACAGAGCTCAGAAAAAGCGATGCAATGGACTTTTAACATCATAAAACAATGAGCTGTTAATGATGTCTCTCCTCCTGCTGTGTAATGGAGACATCCCTTTCTTCCTTATTAAGGAAGAAGCCTGTGGTATGTCGAATGCAGGGTGAACAAGTAGTCTTTGGAGTACTGCAAGTCTGTGTCTTTGCTGTTGCCTTGCTCAAGCTTAAGTACTCGGTGGCAGGTGCCAACATTTTTTTTTGTCGAGGGGGGGAGGGGGGATTGTTGCTTGCTGCCACTTACGCAAGGGAGGGAGGGGAGCTGGGGGGGACTTTGGGGTTCTAACACTTAACTGTCGTTCATTCTTTGGGGCACCCCTCTGTTTTCGTGGATGGTTGCGAAGAAAAAGCATTTCAGGATGTATATTGTTCACATTTCTCTGACATTAAACATACCTTTGAAACCTTTGAATATACTACATTTGAGAAATGTACTACATTCAGAGGGATAAATATTGAACATTAAAGCATATTCACCTTCTGCTTTTAATGTGAAAACATTAACACCTAATACTATCCAGACCTCTAGCTACGTATGTACCGAAGTTGCACAACTGATCCATCCTTAATCTGATGCTGCTTAACTTAAACTTTCTGCTATTCAGTTAGATTTACTGGTTAATTCATGTTTTTTACATCCCCAAGGAACACCAGATTCACAAGGTTTTGAAAAATGATACAAGACTGTGGGTGGTCTTTATTTTCAAAAGAATTACCTAATAGAAATCAGATGGTTAGAATAATTGCTGTGCACTACAAGAGAGAGTAATTACATCTCTTAAATCAGGGACATGAACAAATTCCACAAAAGGATGTGCAAGTTGGAGTCATACTAATTTACATATGTTCTACATACTAATTGCCAGGGTTGCTGGCCAACATGAAGGTCAGCATGCCACGTTTGGCTGTCATTAGCACAAATGCATGAGTGAATCTGTACTTGCATGAAGGGGAAAGAAAATTCAATGATCATTACCTTACTCCCCTGCAAGCAGACACCGTTGAATGTACTACCCACATAAAACATTGCATCAGCTAGCTGACTTGACCATTTCATTCTTCCCTGTGATGCTGAGGAGGTCCTGAACAACCAGTGTTAGAGGAACATACTTTGCTGCTGATGTCATTCTAACAAGTTGGAATGAGATTCCTTCAAACAATGCGCCCTAGTATTGCGCCATCATGTTATCCATTTCTTGTTTACTATGGGTAACCTACTGCTTGCAATTTTGTAGCTTTAGAGGCAACATGTCAATTTACCAAATAATTTGCTCATATTTGTTCTAATTGTCCAAAAGAATAGCATATCAACAAAAGTTATTGTGTGGAAAAGAAGAATAAAGAAATAACTATCTTATAAGAATTATTTATTATTTGTTTTCCTGTATTTGCATAGTTTGTCTTCTTTTGTTCATTGGGTGCTTGTCACCTTAGCTGATGTGCAGCTTTTCATTGATTCTATTGTATTTCTTTGTTCTATTCTGAATTATTTTGATAATAAATTTGAACCTTGATCTTTGAAGAATTAATCTTGGAATTCGACACATCACTGATATATTCCAGGATCAATACTTTAAAAATATAATCATGGTGCAGTAGTTAAATTGCTGGACTAATAATCTACAGTGCTGGACAAATACTCCAGAGACCAAAATATTAAACCTTCAAAACAGTTGTCAAATTTAGATCCAATTAATAGTCTAGAATTTGGCGATTGACAACTGAACTTCATGTTTAACTAAACTTACTGGTTTCTCGGGAGAAGAAAACTGCAACCTTGCAAGATACTTGTGAGCAACACACACGAAGTGCTGGAGGAACTCAGCAGGCCACCCAGCATCTATGGAAAAAAAGTACAGTTGACGTTTCTGGCTGAAACCCTTGGGCAGGACTGGAGGGAAAAAGCTAGGACTGGAATACTTGTGAGGTATGTTTGTTATTCTCAGAAGATCTAGCCTATGTACGACTCCAGAACCTTCACCAGTCATTAACTCTGAAATGCCCAGCAAGTCTCACATTTCAGGGATGATTAGGGTTGGAAAATTATTCTGGCCATGTCAGGGACATCCAGATCCTGAGAGCAAAAACAAAATAAATGAACCATCTTCACATTATATATAACTTAAAAAAACACAAAACACTCTGTAAAGGAATCTTGCCACTCTTACTATTTGGAGAATGAAACCAGTTCCTCTGGCACCATTTACACAACAGGACTGAACATAAAAATAAATTGTAATCAAAAGCTAATTGTTGCAAGGTGCATGAATAGGTGACGAGGAAGAGAAACCAATTTAAATAAATACTTGGACAAATTTATACAACCATTTTGCATAGTTTTCCCCCAGCATGTGAATTGTTGGATTGAAAAACTCTCTATGGTAAAGAGCTCAGTGTTCTATAATGAAAAAACAACCATCAATTATCAGTGTTTTTTTCTTCTTTCCTCTCCTATCAGGCAGAAGGAACAAAAGCTATACCACCAGGCTCAAGGACAGCTTCTATCCCATGGTTACCAGTTTCTTCAGCAAATCTCTTGCAAAGATCGGTAAAGCAGATAGACTCTTGGCCTCACAATCTATCTCGTTGTGATCTTGCACTTCAACGTTGAACTGCACTGCACTTTTTCAGTAGCTTTTGCACTTTATTTTGCGTTGTTCTCATTTTACATTGTTCTAGCTTAATGCACTGTGTATACAAACAGTAAACAAGACAAGCATTTCACTGTATCATAGTACATGTGAAATAATAAATCAATAGCAAAAGCAAAACAGGGTAAACTGCTTCGTGATCATACTTTTGACTGTCCAGAAGCGTATTAGCGCAAATAGCGAGCAGCTTATTTATTTAAAGTAACATTGTGAAAAAAGTATTAGGGAGGCAGAGACATTTTGGCTCGGAATTCCAGATCTTTTTGACTAGGTATCCAAGGGCACAGTCCACTGATAAAGTGATTACATTTTGAGATGCTTAGAAGGCCAGAATTGGAGAAGAGCAAATGGTTTGGAATGGATCATTGGGATCTCTGCTGGGGAAGGTGGGACCTGTACAGATTGGATGGGTTGCACCTGAACTCGAGGGGGAGCAATATCCTTGCGGGTAGGTTTGCTAGCATGGTTCAGAAGGGTTTAAACTAATTTGCGAGGGAGATGGGACCCACAGCGATAGAGCAGTGAAAGAAGTGCATGGAGTAAAGCCAGATCTAACATACAGAGAGGCTTTGAGGAAAGAGAAGCAGAATAAACGGTGTAAAGGCAGTAAGGTAGAAGGGCTGAAGTGTGTGTACCTCAATGCAAGAAGCATCAGGAACAAAGGTAATGAACTGAGAGCTTGGATACATACGTAGAATTATGATGTAGAGGCCATTACAGAGACTTGGCTGGCACCAGGGCTGGAATGGATTCTCAATATTCCTGGATTTCAGTGCTTTAAAAGGGATAGAGAGGGGGGAAAGGGGAGGAGGGGTGGCATTACTGGTCAGGGATACTATTACAGCTACAGAAAGGATGAGTAATGTAGCAGGATCCTCTTTTGAGTCAGTATGGGTGGAAGTCAGGAACAGGAAGGGAGCAGTTACTCTGTTGGGGTATTCTATAGGCCTCCTTGTAGCAGCAGAGATACAGAGGAGCAGACTGGGAGGCAGATTTTGGAAAGGTGCAAAAATAACACGGTTGTTATCATGGGTGACTTTAACTTCCCTAATATTGATTGGCACCTGATTAGTTCCAAGGGTTCGGATGGGTCAGAGTTTGTTAAGTGTGTCCAGGACAGATTCCTGTCACAGTATGCGGACAGGCCAACTAGGGGGAATGCCATACTAGATCTAGCACTAGGTAATGAACCGGGTCAGGTCACAGATCTCTCAGTGGGTGAGCATCTGGGGGACAGTGACCACCGCTCCCTGGCCTTTAGCATTATCACGGAAAAGGATAGAATCAGAGAGGACAGGAAAATTTTTAATTGGGGAAGGGCAAATTATGAGGCTATAAGGCTAGAACTTGTGGGTGTGCATTGGGATGATGTTTATGCAGGGAAATGTACTATGGACATGTGGTCGATGTTTAGAGATCTCGTGCAGAATGTTAGGGATAAATTCATCCCGGTGAGGAAGATAAAGAATGGTAGGGTGAAGGAACCATGGGTGACAAGTGAGGTGGAAAATCTAGTCGGGTGGAAGAAGGCAGCAGACATGAGATTTAGGAAGCAAGGATCAGATGGGTCTATTGAGGAATATAGGGAAGCAAGAAAGGAGCTTAAGAAGGGGCTGAGAAGAGCAAGAAGGGGGCATGAGAAGACCTTGGCGAGTAGGGTAAAGGAAAACCCCAAGGCATTCTTCAATTATGTGAAGAAAAAAAGGATGACAGGAGTGAAGATAGGACCAATTAGAGATAAAGGTAGGAAGATGTGCCTGGAGGCTGTGGAAGTGAGTGAGGTCCTCAATGAATACTTCTCTTCGGTATTCACCACTGAGAGGGAACTTGATGATGGTGAGGACAATATGAGTGAGGTTGATATTCTGGAGCATGTTGATATTAAGGGAGAGGAGGTGTAAGAGTTGTTAAAATATATTAGGACAGATAAGTCCCCGGGGCCTGACGGAATATTCCCCAGGCTGCTCCACAAGGCGAGGGAAGAGATTCCTGAGCCTCTGGCTAGGATCTTTATGTTCTCGTTGTCCACGGGAATGGTACCGGAGGATTGGAAGGAGGCGAATGTTATCCCCTTGTTCAAAAAAGGTAATAGGGATAGTCCGGATAATTATAGACCAGTGAGCCTTATGTCTGTGGTGGGAGAGCTGTTGGAAAAGATTCTTAGAGATAGGATCTATGGGTATTTAGAGAATTATGGTCTGATCAGGGACAGTCAGCATGGCTTTGTGAAGGGCAGATCATGCCTAACAAGCCTGATAGAGTTCTTTGAGGCGGTGACCAGGCATATAGATGAGGGTAGTGCAGTGGATGTGATCTACATGGATTTTAGTAAGGCATTTGATAGGGTTCCACACGGTAGGCTTATTCAGAAAGTCAGAAGGCATGGGATCCAAGGAAGTTTGGCCAGGTGGATTCAGAATTGGCTTGCCTGCAGAAAGCATAGGGTTGTGGTGGAGGGAGTACATTCAGATTGGAGGATTATGACCAGTGGTGTCCCACAAAGATCTGTTCTGGGACCTCTACTTTTTATGATTTTTATTAACGACCTGGATGTGGGGGTAGAAGGGTGGATTGGCAAGTTTGCAGACGACACAGAGGTTGGTGGTGTTGTAGATAGTGTAGAGGATTGTCGAAGATTGCAGAGAGACATTGATAGGATGCAGAAGTGGGCTGAGAAGTTGCAGATGGAGTTCAACCCAGAGAAGTGTGAGGTGGTACACTTTGGAAGGACAAACTCCAAGGCAGAGTACAAAGTAAATGGCAGGATACTTGGTAGTGTGGAGGAGCAGAGGGATCTGGGGCATATGTCCACAGATCCCTGAAAGTTGCCTCACAGGTGGATAGGGTAGTTAAGAAAGCTTATGGGGTGTAAGCTTTCATAAGTCAAGGGACAGAGTTTAAGAGTCACGAGGTAATGATGCAGCTCTATAAAACTCTGGTTAGGCCACACTTGGAGTACTGTGTCCAGTTCTGGTCACCTCACTATAGGAAGGATGTGGAAGCATTGGAAAGGGTACAGAGGAGATTTACCAGGATGCTGCCTGGTTTAGAGAGTATGCATTATGATCAGAGATTAAGGGAGCTAGGGCTTTACTCTTTGGAGAGAAGGAGGATGAGAGGAGACATGACAGAGGTGTACAAGATAATAAGAGGAATAGATAGAGTGGATAGTCAGCGCCTCTTCCCCAGGGCACCACTGCTCAATATAAGAGGACATGGCTTTAAGGTAAAGGGTGGGAAGTTCAAGGAGGATACTAGAGGAAAGTTTTCTCCTCAGAGAGTGGTTGGTGCGTGGAATGCACTGCCTGAGTCAGTGGTGGAGGCAGATACACTAGCGAAGTTTAAGAGACTACTAGACAGGTATATGGAGGAATTTAAGGTGGGGGGTTATATGGGAGGCAGGGTTTGAGGGTCAGCACAACATTGTGGGCCGAAGAGCCCGTACTGTGCTGTACTATTCTATGTTCTATGTTACCGAGCAGGATAAGCACAGAAGTACTTGAAAACAAAATGGAGAATTTTAGAATTGATGTATTGCTTAACAAGGAGTCAGAAGAGACCAGAAGGAACAATATGATGGATGTGTGGGTTTGATAGGAGTTATGACACTGTGAAAATCTGAGAACAGAGTTATGAGAGACCTCTAGTTAACAGAAATAAGAAGAGGCACAAGTGTGTTAGCACAGCCAATTTGATAAAAGCTTGAATGAGAGCTACAGATACAGCTGAGAGAGAGGCAGATAGGGGTAAGGTGAAGGAAATGGATATAGGCAGTCTTTAGGACAGCAGACGTGGGCTCATATGGTTAGTAATGTGAAACTCTTGTGGCTAAAAATACAAGCAATCACAACCATGAAATCAGTTGCATTTCTTAAAGAGAAACATCTAAAATAGAATATCACAGAGGAGAAGTTGAATTATGAGCAATAATTCATAAACCAATTTAAAAATCTGGAATTCTATGATTAAATACAAAATAATTTAATTTCTCACATTACAAGAAGTAGCTTTGACCTACCTTGATGTTGTTTCACATTTTTAAAGAGTTTGTCAGTCATTTGACGTTTTGTTTTAGCTTTTGTCAATTCCCTGGGTTGGCAAGTAAGGAGGAGGCTTACAAATAAATTCATCACAACCAAGTAGCAAATATTGACCTAGAAATTGGAACATGCTCAGTTCTGGCACAATTCCACAGTCACCCCTTGATAATTGGCCCACTAGCGTTTATATAATGATAGTCAACAAATTCTGGGTGCGATGATGATGTAGGAAGATGAGTGAAGTCTAAATGATATTATAGGATCGTGAGGAAGACAAGTGGTGACCAGGAGTGCTTCACATGTCCCTTCTTTAGCACAGTCCTAGTACAAACTCTCATTAACCTGCCTTTGCTTGCAGTCAATTTCAATCCGCTAACATTACTTGCGAGATCATTAGTATCTTTCTGTCCCCATGTATGAAGGACAAGCCCCTCCTTGGTCATCTGTTATACATTCGCTCTGAAGCCCACTTAACCTAAAAGCCTGACTCACTTCGAAATAATATTCATCAAGTGGTAAAAGAACCATACAGCATTTAGGTTTACATGCACATTTCGTTGCATGTAAAGAGAGGAACATGGTTCTTTTTTCACAAGGAGTTTCAAATTTGTTCAGTTGGAGAGGGGGTCTTTTCATGAAATTCTGCACCCTTTTTTCTTCAAACATACCTTTGCTCATTGCGGCCAAAAAGTTCTATTTTATCTTCATCAGTCCACAGGACTTGTTTCCAAAATGCATCAGGCGTGTTTAGATGTTCCTTTCAACCTCTTGAATAGAACCTTTGGGCTGCAATGAGCAAAGGTACATTTGGAGAAAAAAGGGTGCAGAATTTCATGAAAAGAACCCCTCTCCAACCGTTCAGCATGGGGGTGGATTGATCATGCTTTGGGCTTGTGTAGCAGCCAGTGGCACGGGGAACATTTCACTGGTAGAGGAAAGAATGAATTCAATTAAATACCAGCAAATTCTGGAAGCAAACATCACACCGTCTGCAAAAAAGACGAAGATGAAAAGAGGATGGCTTCTACAACAGGATAATGAACCTAAACACACCTCAAAATCCACAATGGACTACCTCAAGAGGCGCAAGCTGAAGGTTTTCCATGGCCCTCACAGTCCCCTGACCTAAACATCATCAAGAATCTGTGGATAGACCTCAAAAGAGCAGTGCATGCAAGACGGCCCAAGAATTTCACAGAACAAGAAGCCTTTTGCAAGGAAGAATGGGCAAAAATCCCCCAAACAAGAATTGAAAGAGTCTTAGCTGGCTACAGAAAGTGTTTGCAAGCTGTGATACTTTTCAAAGGGGGTGTTACTAAGTGCTGCCATGCAGGGTGCCCAAACTTTTGCTTCAGGCCCTTTTACTTTTTTGTTATTTTGAAACTGTAAAAGAAGTAAATAAAAAAGACTTCTTGCTTAAAATATTAAAGAAATGTGTCATCTTTAACTTTATGCCTTTTGGAAATCAGTTACTCGCTTAGCTATTCACAGTAACAGAAATTTTGACCGGCGTGGCCAATCTTTTGCATGCCACTGTACAAGGGAGGAGTGAGACAGGGGCTGATTGCTGATAGATGGTGCTAAACATGGGGGCGATGATGGGAATGCAGAATTAAGTGGAAAACTGGAGAAGGAAGGGGGGATGGGAAAGGTGAACAAAAGCAGATGAAACCTCGGTGGACAGGTGTGAGTATGGGACAAGAACACAGGGAGTGTGGGATATCTGAAATTGGAAAATTCTGTGCACAATCCTTGGAAAGCTACTGAAGCACAATGTGAGGAACACATACAAAATGCTAGAGGAACTCAGCAGGCCAGGCAGCATCTATGGTAAGGGGGACAGTTGACATTTCAGGGCAAGACCCTTCATCAGAAAGATGAGGAGTTAGAGTTAAAAGCTGGGAGGGGGCGGTGAGGAAGAAACTCAAGGTGATAGTTGAATCTGGGAGGGAGGAAGGGGTGAAGTAAAGAGAGCTGGGAAGTCGGCTGGTGAGAGAGATACAGTTCTGGAGAAGGGGGAATCTGACTGTAGAGGACAGAAGGCCATGGAAGAAAGCAAAGGGGGAGAAGCACCAGAGGTAGGTGGTAGGCAGGTAAAGAAATAACCTGAGAGAGGGAAAAGGGAATGGGGAATGGTGAAAGGGGGACACTACCGAAAGTTCCAGAAATCGATGTTCATGCCATTAGGTTGGAAGTTACCCAGACGGAGTATAAGGTGTTACTCCTCCAAACTGAGTGATAGTAGAGGAGGCCATGGACTGACATGTTGGAATGGGAATGGAAAGTGGATATAAATTGGGTGACCACTGGGTGATCCCACATTTTCTAGCAGATGAGGAACAGGTCTTCAGTGAAGCGATCTCCCACTCTGTGTCGGGTCTTACTGGAACAGAGGAGGCCACACCGGAGGCTTTAGATGCAGTAGCTGTCCCCAACAGACTCACAGGTGAAACATAGAAACATAGAAACATAGAAAATAGGTGCAGGAGTAGGCCATTTGGCCCTTCGAGTCTGCACCGCCATTTATTATGATCATGGCTGATCATCCAACTCAGAACCCCGCCCCAGCCTTCCCTCCATACCCCCTGATCCCCGTAGCCACAAGGGCCATATCTAACTCCCTCTTAAATATAGCCAATGTACTGGCCTCAACTGCTTCCTGTGGCAGAGAATTCCACAGATTCACCACTCTCTGAGTGAAGAAGTTTTTCCTAATCTCGGTCCTAAAAGGCTTCCCCTTTATCCTCAAACTGTGACCCCTTGTTCTGGACTTCCCCAACATCGGGAACAATCTTCCTGCATCTAGCCTGTCCAATCCCTTTAGGATTTTATACGTTTCAATCAGATCCCCCCTCAATCTTCTAAATTCCAACGAGTACAAGCCCAGTTCATCCAGTCTTTCTTCATATGAAAGTCCTGCCATCCCAGGAATCAATCTGGTGAACCTTCTTTGTACTCCCTCTATGGCAAGGATGTCTTTCCTCAGATTAGGGGACCAAAACTGCACACAATACTCCAGGTGTGGTCTCACCAAGGCCTTGTACAACTGCAGTAGTACCTCCCTGCTCCTGTACTCAAATCCTCTCGCTATAAATGCCAGCATACCATTCGCCTTTTTCACCACCTGCTGTACCTGCATGCCCACTTTCAATGACTGGTGTATAATAACACCCAGGTCTCGTTGCACCTCCCCTTTTCCTAATCGGCCACCATTCAGATAATAATCTGTTTTCCTATTTTTGCTACCAAAGTGGATAACTTCACATTTATCCACATTAAATTGCATCTGTCATGAATTTGCCCACTCACCCAACCTATCCAAGTCACTCTGCATCCTCTTAGCATCCTCCTCACAGCTAACACTGCCACCCAGCTTCGTGTCATCCGCAAACTTGGAGATGCTGCATTTAATTCCCTCATCCAAGTCATTAATATATATTGTAAACAACTGGGGTCCCAGCACTGAGCCTTGCGGTACCCCACTAGTCACCGCCTGCCATTCTGAAAAGGTCCCATTTATTCCCACTCTTTGCTTCCTGTCTGCTAACCAATTCTCCATCCACATCAATACCTTACCCCCAATACCATGTGCTTTAAGTTTGCACACTAATCTCCTGTGTGGGACCTTGTCAAAAGCCTTTTGAAAATCCAAATATACCACATCCACTGGTTCCCCCCTATCCACTCTACTAGTTACATCCTCAAAAAATTCAATGAGATTCGTCAGACATGATTTTCCCTTCACAAATCCATGTTGACTTTGTCCGATGATTTCACCGCTTTCCAAATGTGCTGTTATCACATCTTTGATAACTGACTCCAGCAGCTTCCCCACCACCGACGTTAGGCTAACCGGTCTATAATTCCCCGGTTTCTCTCTCTCTCCTTTTTTAAAAAGTGGGGTTACATTAGCCACCCTCCAATCCTCAGGAACTAGTCCAGAATCTAACGAGTTTTGAAGTTTCACATCAACCTGGAAGGACTGTTTGGGGACTCTGAATGGTAGTGAGGGAGGAGGTGTAGGGGCAGGTGTGGCACTTGTTCAACTTCCAGGAGAGAGATCAGTGCAAAAGAGTCATATCGGGAGAGATCCCTGTGGAAAGCAGAAAGTGGGGAGTGGGGGGGCGGAGGGAAAAGTGTGCTTCGTGGCACCACATCTTGGCCCGAAACTTTGACAATACTCTTTTCCACAGATGCTACCTGGCCTGCTGAGTTCCTCCATCATTTTGTGTCTTGCTTGGATTTCCAGCATCTGCAGATTTTCTCTTGTTTATGGAAGTACAATATGAGATGTTGTCCTCCAATCTGGCATTTGGCTTCTCTGAAACGATGGAGACGGCTGAACATAGATGGACAGTGGGAAGAAGGTTGAAAACAGAAGACAGTGGAAACATGGTTCTTTATTTCCAACAACCCACAGATCTGGACTAATGATAAACACTGTAGGTTCAAATGATAACAGGGAATGTAAATTCACTAAATTAAATAAAAATCTAGAGGAAAGTTTAAGATCAGTAATGGTAACAATTGAACTGATGGATTGTGAAAACTCACTGACTTCCTTCAGAAAGAAACCGGCCATCCTACTCACTCTGGCTTACATTTAACTCCAGAGCTACTAACATTAACCCTTACCTGTTCACTGAAAGGACGCCATAAACCATTCAGCACAAGGTTAACCGGGAATTGGGAAGTACACGCTGATATTGTCAGCAACACCCATATACCATCAGTGAACAAGGATTGATTGTGACAATAAAATAATAAGACCATACGACCATGAGACATAGGAGCAGAATTAGGCCATTTGGCCCAACAAGTCTGCTCCACAATTCAACCATGGCTGATCTTTTTTGCCCTCTTTGGTCCCACTCCCAAGCCCTCACCTCATAGCTTTTGATGCCATGTCCAATCAAAAACCGATCAAGCTCTGCCTTAAATACACGCAACAACCTGGTTCCACAGCTGCCTATGGTAGTAAGTTCCACATGTTCACCACCCTCTGGCTAAAGAAATTTTTCCACATCTGTTTTAAATGGTGTCCCTCTATCATGAGGTTGTGCCTACTTGTTCTAGATTCCCCATCATTGGTGTTACATACCCCGTGGGTATCTTGTGACTGTCTTATGAGCATGATGTAATGGTCTTGTGGAGGTCACATGATGTAATTTTCCCACCAGTGTGAGGTCACATGATGACCTGTTCTCAACAGGTATATAAAGGGAAACCCTGGTGATGCAGTTAGTTTCAGTTGAGTTGTTGTTTGCCTAGTTAGATACTCCGTTCTGCTGCGTATTTTTCATTACGCAGTTTCGTTTTAAAACGGAGTTTTCCCGTCTATTTTAAAGTGCAAAGATCGGTACTGGCAGTTTTGCCAACTGCTGCCAGGTTTGTGCGTTGCATCTATAATTTTCGTTTTTCAGTAGTATTGGAGAGTGAAGACTTTATTAAAGGATGGGAACCTGAAGGATTGAATAAACTTGGAGTTGTTTTGCGGTTTTATAAAGAATTGACCTTATTGAGGATTCATTTCAGAAATGGTGATCTGTATCTGAGATAACTCCTGCAAGAGCAGGGAAGCTTGAGCAGTGTCTACTCACCAGCAAAAAGTCAGTTCCTTTAAGCCGTTTTATTTCCTTCGTCGTGAATCCTTTGGAGAATCAGCAGTAGCATCACGTCTTTGAAGAAATTCGTTTCCAGAGAAGTCTCTCCTTATTGACTGTGTGAATCGCTTGGCCTTTCCAATTTACCACCTTAAGAACTGTTTCCGCACTGACCCTTTTATGAACTGTTCCAGAGTTGCCATATAACAGTTAACTTCTGGTTAAGTTAGTCGCTTGAATACTTTTCGCTATTTGTTGAGCAGAGTTTGACGAATGTTTGTTTGTTTTTATGAACCTGCTTCAATTGATAATTCATTGTTGCTGATCACGTGACATGGGAGACATCCTTTCCACATCTATTTGGTATAAACCTCTCAACATCTGAAAGGTTTCAATGAGGCCCCCCTTATCCTTCTAAATTCCAGTGAGTACAGACCCAGAGCTCTAAAACATTCCTCGTACGATAATCCTTCCATTCCCAAAATCATCATTGTGAATCTCCTGTGAACCCTCTCCAATGCCAGCACGTTTTTTCTTAGATGAGGAGCCAAAAACAGTTCACAATACTCAAGGTGAGGCCTCACCAGTGCCTTATAAAGCCTCAGCATCATATCCCAGCTTTCCTATTCTGGAACTCTTGAAATGAATGCATACATCGCATTTGCTTTCCTCACCACCGACTCTACCTGCAAGTTAACCTCCCAAATCCCTTTGCATCTCAGATTTTTGGATTCTCTCCCCAATTAGAAAATAATCTGCACATTTATTTCTACCACCAAAGTGCATGAACATGATTTTTCAGCATTGTATTTCATTTGTCACTCTCTTGCCTATTTTCCTAATCTGTCTAAGTCCTTCTTGTAGCCTACTTGTTTCCTCAACACTACCTGTTCCTTCACTAATCATTGAATCATCTGTAAATTTGGTAACAAAGCCATCTATTCCATCACCTAAATCATTGATATACAGCATAAAAAGAAACGGTTCCAACACCGACCCCTGCAGAACACCACTAGTCACTGGCAGCCAACCAAACATGGATCCTTTTACTCCCACTTGCTGCCTCCAGCCAATGCTCTAACCATGTTAGTAACTTTCCTGTGATACCATGGGTTCTTAACTTGGTCAGCAGCTTCATGTGTGGCACCTTGTCAAAGGCCTTCTGAAAGTCAAAATATATAGTATTGACTACATCCTCTTTATCTATGCTACATGTAATTTCCTCAAGTAATTCCAACAGGTTCATTAGACAAGATTTTCCGTTAAGGAAACAATGCTGACTTTGTTATATCTTGTCTTATGTCATCAGAAACTCCATAACCTCATCGTTAACAATTGAATCCAACATCTTCCCAACCACTGAGGTCAGGCTAACTGGTCTATAATTTCCTTTTTGCTGCTTTCCTCCTTTCTTAAAGAGTGGAGTGACATTTGTAATTTTCAGTCCTCTGGCACCATGCCAGAGTCCAATGATTTTTGAAAGATCTTTACTAATGCCTCCACAATCTTTACCGCTACCTCTTTTAGAACCCCAGCATGCAGTTCATCTGGTCCAGGTGACTTATGTACCTTAGGTCTTAAAGCTTTTTGAGCACCTTCTCCCTTGTAATAGTAACTGCACTCATTTCTCTTCCCTCACATCCTTTAACATCTGGCACACTGCTAGTGAGTTCCAGAGTGAAGACTGATGGAAAATACTCATGAGGTTCATCTACCATCTCCTTGTGCCCTGTTATTATTTCTCCAGCCTCATTTCCTTGCGGCCCTATATCCACTCTCATCTCTCTTATTTTTTTACATACTTGAAAAAGCATTTACTATCCACTTTGATATTTTTGCCAGTTTGTTTTCTTATTTATCTTTTCCCTCCTAATTACTGAATACAAAACTCTATTGCATGTTTGCTGAAAGATTCCACTTGTATGTTGGACAATTCAAACTGACATTGTGTTTTGATGACCCATGTACATGTTCATTTACTTGATTGACTATTTAGGTCACAAACAGAAAATGTATTTAAGCCTTTTGAATGTGAAATACGAATAAAATTGATTTCAGATTTTTATTCATTTGTGTATTGAATTTCTCACCCAAACCATAAGCAAACACTTCATGATTCACCAATTTTGTCAACAAAAACATTTAACTTGTCAAAGTATTACATAATGATTTTCTTTTATTTACTGTATTAAATGTATTTTAACCTTGTATATTCTGCATTTTTCATCATTATCTACCTGGCATTTCCAAGATTGCTTAACTGACAACATTTATATTCTACAAATAGAAAGATACTTCTGGCAGTATTCAGAAGGAACAGAAAAAATGGATAATACATCATTTCTAAGAGCCAAAATTACCCATGTTTTCTCATTGATAAATGACATGTTTCAATTAAACATTGACTGTCAGCTATTACTTAACTCAAAATAAAGATGAGAGGAATAATGAGGCCATGTTACATGCAAAGCTGGCAGACCAAGCCATTTTTCATCCAATCCAGTACATCAAAGATTCGAATCAATTCAACACCAGAATAATCTGTTCCTCCCCATCAGTTATGGTTGATCTTTCTTTGGTCCTATTACACATTCATTTAGAATCCTTAGCAAACTAAGAATAATGCCTTCTTTAATTATTTCTTCCTCATCAATCTTACTTTTTCTTTATTCATTCAAGACTTGTCACTGATAAGGCCCACCGCTAATTTCTTTGAAGTTACTAACTTCGTGTGCTATTTCAGCTTCCAGTCACAAGCCAACTACATTACTGTGGGTCTGAACTCAAACAGAAGTCCAACTGATCTAATGCAGCAAATACCACTTCCTAAAGAATGTTAGTATATCAAATGCATTTCTACAACATTCTGGTCATGTCTTGGACACTATTATTGACTTTTTAAAATTTCCAGCTGTCATGCTTGAATTTCGCGTCATTATTCCAGGTCTCTGGTATTCTGGTCATGTAACTTGCCTACTTGGTTACTATAGCCATGCTCTGCCATGGCTGAAAAAAAGAAAATTGTAAGGTTAATCTATCAAGAGCTCATGAAATTTATGCAGAACTAAAATATAATTAGAAAAATACATTGTAATCGATTAAAATATGCTGAAAATTGGAAAATAAAATATTATACAAGGATTATTTCATAATACATTCTCCAAATTGTATTCCCCATATAATTTCATTTTGAAGGACCTGTGTAGAATACATCAGCAAAACCAAAGAGCTGATTATTGATCACGGGAGAAAACCGGAGGTCCATGAGCCTGCCTTCATTAGGGGATCGAAAGTCGAGAGAGTCAGTAACTTTAAATTCCTTGAACGAGGATCTATCCTGGGTCCAGCACACAAGTTCCATTACAAAGTAGGCACAGGAGTGCCTCTAGTTTCTTCGAAGCTCGTGCAGATTTAGTATGTCATCTACAGTAAGTCAGTGGGAAGCGTAGATGACGTCAATTAAGGGGAAACTGGTATCTGAGCACACAGATGTGCTGGTTGGTAGATTAACCGTCTCCTCTAAATGATCCTTTATGTAAATAACTGGTGAGAGATTCCGGGGAGTGGTCACAGAAATGAACGAGAGGATAGATTACAAAGAAATAAGTAATGAATGGAATTGATCACATTCAAAGTAAATATGCATATGTCATCAAGTGCTATTTGCAATTCATTTTCTTGCAGGATTTTATAGAAAAATAAAGAAATACAATAGAATTTATGAGCACATAAAAGAAAATTGTGCAAATAAATAGTACTGGGGTCGCTCTGAATGCTGACATAGATTCAATGGGCTGAATGATCTCCCTCTATGTTGCAAAGAAAACAGTGCTTGATAGGATTGCATTTCAGACAGGGACAAAAGAAACAGCAAGCGAATGCTGAGCTGAAGGTAGAAATATAAAAGCAGGGTGGAGGGGTCTTTAATGGTGTTTGAAGGCAGGGAAGGAGGAAGTTCCAGCCGAGTCTGAAATTGCTTCCAGTGGAGTGTTCGGGTTGGGGAATGAGAAGAACAGGGCAGTGGATAATAAAAGGACGGAAAATCATAGCAGGAGGTGAAGATAACATTGTAGGATTGAATTGTTTCTTCTGCTTTGCTTCTTTTTAATATTAGCTTCATTGACTATTTATTATTAACTGTGAACATTTAAACCAAAAATATCATTGGAAATTTATTTGTATTTTTTGAAACGGGATTGAGCAAGTGGTGAAATTCATTCTGTAAACAGTGGGGTCCAAATTAGCAATTGTAGAATGTAGGCAAATTGTAATCTTTGGACGATTTTGCACTCTGAATTTAGAGTCTAAAAGACACAACAGAAGTTAGTTACTTCCTGGCTACTCTGTTAACTATAATGTTGGCAGCTCCCTCTCCTCAGGTACTATCCGTTTCAACCTCAAATGTGCTTTTGACATGATTCATCATACTGATCTCCTCCAGCACTTCCCTGCTGTCATCCAGTCAGCCAGATTTACACTTGTCTTATTCTTTTCTTATTGATGCAGTCACAGCCAGAATTCACCTTCAGTGATTTCTCTCACTGAGTCCATGCTTGAGGTTTTTTTTTTGTTGAGATCTACTGTTAATGGTTGGTTCATATGCCAGTTTTTGGCCCTTTACAAATCCTATCAGCTTTCAAAATAGACATCTATTTTCTTCCTTACTATTGAACTGTATATATGAATGTTGGGTAGGATTACAACTAGAGGTTATGGGTTAATGGTGAAAGGGGAACTTGAGGGGCAACTTCTATGCTCAGAGGGCTGTGAGAATGTGGAATAAGCTGCCAGTATAGGTAGTGCATGCAAGCTCAATTTCAACATTTAATAGAAGTTTGGGTAGATACATGGATGGTAGGGGCATGGAGGGCTATGGTCCCAGTGCAGGTCAATGGGAGAAGCCAGTTTAAATGGCTCGGCACTGACTAGATGAGCCAAAAGGCGTGCTTCTGTGCTTTACTTTTCTATGTCAATGACTGTATGTAAAACAGCAGGATCAGGCCACTGGAGCTTACTCCACCATGCAATATAATTAGAGCTGATCCCTCGTAACTCACGTCCATATTCCTGCGTACCCATGGTAACTTTTCATTGCTTTACCAAGAATCTATTTACATCTGCTTCAAAGTTATTCCACTGCTTTTTGAGGGAGAGAGTCCAATGTTTCATGATCTTCTGAGACAAAAAAAATCACTTACCTTTACTTCTTTTAAAGTGACCCCTCGTTCTAGATTCACGCACAAGTGGAAATATCCGGCCCACATTCAACATGTAAAGGCACCACATTATAATTGAGTCAATTCCCACTCTTTTAAGCTCCAACACATGCAATCCTGACCTGTCCAAGCTTTCTTCATTAGGCAGCTCACCTTCTCTGGATATCACTTTTGGAGGACATCCCTGAACTGTTTCCGATGCATTTACCTCCTTCCTAAAATAAGCAGACTGAGGCTATCCTAGATAAATGAAACACAACCTCTTTAATGTTGCATTCAATTGCCCCAGTAATGATCAACTAATGGCATCAATGACCCCTTGTAAAACTTCTACTGGGGCACTGACACTCAGCGGCTACTTTTTCAGTACACCTACACATCAGCTCATTAATGCAAATACCTAATTAGCCCAGTGGCCATGTTGTTGAATCCCGTTTATTAGAGGTTGAATTCTGGAACTCAGTGTCATACACTCAGTATGAGAGCAGTGGGAGAATCATCCCTCTTGTGCTTCTTGATCTCGTCACTCGAGATTCAGTGTCACGCAACCCTGCCCCTTTGATCTGGCCCACACCTTCACTATCCAGGTCCAACACTTGCCTTTATTGGATCATGCTCCTCCTTACACAAGTCATTGGGTTTGTGGGGGTGTGACCAGGGTTAATCCCCCTTGGATTTTAGGATTAAGTTTAAGGGCAGGGTTGGTGGATGTATATGTGGGGCTGGGAGAGATAAGGTTGTGGAGTTTAGTGTGGTGAGGTATATGGGGCTCTGGCAGATAGGGTAGTGTAGTGGAGCCACTTTAATCTGGCTCATGCCTTTCATTATCGTGGAATGATACTGAGTGTGTTCGATATTGGCCATACTGATCAGTGATGGCCATTTTATTCGATAGAACTGTACACCAGCTCATTAATGCAAATTTCCAATCTACTGATCATGTGGCAGCAACTCAACACATCAAAGAATGCAGATGCAGTCAGGAGGCTCAGTTGTAGTTCCACTCAAGCATCAGAAATAGGAAGAAATGCGATCCAAGCAGTGTTGAATATGGATTGAGTATTGGTGCCAGATGGGTGGTTTGAATATCTCAGAAACTGCTGATCCCCTGGTGTTGTCATGCAGAACAGTTTCTGGAGTTTACAGAGAATGGTGTGAAAAACAAAGACATCCAGTAGCAACAGTTCTGTGGGCGAAAATACCTTATTAATTAGAGAGGTCAGAGGAGAATAGACAGACTGGTCCGTGCTGAAAGGAAGGTGACAGTAACTCAAATAACCACACGTTACAACAGTAGTGTGCAGAAGAGCATCTCTGAATGCACAACACATCGAACCTTGAAGTGGATGGATTACAGCACCACAAGACCATGAACATAGACTCAGTGGCTATTTTATTAAGTACAGCACGTACCTAATAAAGTTGTCACTGAGTCTATACCCCTCTGCACCTCAGAACTCTGCAATTTCCCACCAGTTAAATATTATTGTTCAAAATGACCACTTTTCAAATGGTGCATTTCAAATTCCCCTTCATGTCAGACCCTAGCCCACTTACTTAAACTATCAACATCACTTTTGGCTTCCATGTGTCCTTTTCAAGTGTGAGAATTTAGTGATGTTGCAAATGCCCATCACAAAGAACATTTTTACTATTCCACCTGGTCTTGGAATTAATTAAAGAAAATGATAATCCTGCAATATTTTAGCCTTGGTGTTCAAAACTGCACAAGTCTTCAAAGAGATTCCAGTATACATTAAAATCTCCAATAAATGTAAATTCACACTTGTTTATTAATAGCAGGTAAATCTCATGTGCTTTTGAAGTTCAATTATCCATAAATAATTTCACCAAATCTATTCCAACACATAAGTAATCTGAATAATTAAACCTTTTGCTTAGTAATGAGACTAAGCAGGTGTACATTCTATGGAACCTTGGCTGGGTAAACCTTAGAAATCATTTAATTGAATAAAACATTTATATTTTTGCTAAGGAAATGTTTTAATCAAAAGCATCAGTAATGCAGTATTTCTATAAATCTACGTGAGATCTATGAACAAACCATGTGTGTCTCTGTGAAATTCTTTTTAATAAGGCTGTGATTGAAGTAATATAAATTTACCATCAATCATGTACATTAAAACAGAAAATGCTGGAAATACTCAGATGGAAGAGAAACAGCCTCAAATTTGCTGGTTGATAGGGATACTTTTAAAGTGATGGAGGAAAGTATAGGGGGGATGTCAGAGAAATGCTTTTCATGCAGAGAGTGGTGGATGCATGGCAAGGTGGTAGAAATAGATATATTAGGGATATTTATGAAGATCTTAGATAGGCACACAGATGAAAGAAAAATGGAGAGGGAAAGATGAGATTGATTTTAGAGTAGCGTAAAAGTTCGGTACAACATCGTTGACTATAGGGTCTGTATTGTATTTTTCTTTTATGTTCTATGTTTGAAAACTCTTCATCATGACTAGCGATTAATAGAAGTTCTGACAAAGGGTGTTCACCCTGAAATGTTAACATTGCCTCTCTTTCCATAGATGTGTCCTGACCGGCTGAGTATTTCAGCACTTTCTGTTTATGTTCAATTTCCCATATCTACATTTTGTTAATGAATATCATAAAAAAATGAATCTTCAGTGTTTTCTTTTGTTGGTTGCCTGATGAAGACTTATCTCAGAAACTCACTGGTACAGTAAGCAAGATAGTTGAGACCATTAGAATAACTCCATACCCTGTGCTTAAACTTTCCCTGCCATTGAAAAGCTTGATGGCAGTAGATTGAGGCTGATCACAAATACCCCTTTTCCCAGGAACAGTGAAGGACCTTTGGGAAGCAGATGATGCATCGTGTATAGAAATGATAAGCTTACACCTCTTGTCACCTAATTACTCTCTTCTTACATAGTTGCTTGCATTTATTATTAATGAAAAATACTTCAGAATGTTTTGAACAAGAACTTATTCTGAATTCACAGCGTGAGCTGGCTGGTTTATAGACATATCCACAACAAAATTGTTTACCCTCAAATATTTCAGTTAGCAGATCAAAACATACTCACACAAGAAAATGTATAAACATTTACCACTTCCAGCTCCATCACAGGCACAACCCTCCCCACCACTGAGGATATCTTCAAGAGGTGGTGCAACTTCAAGAGATGGCATCCATCAGCAAGGGTCTTCACCATTTGGGACAAGACCTCCTCTCATTACTTCTATCAGTGAGGAGGTACAGGAGACTGAAGACACACACTCAATGATTTAGTCATAGCTTCTTCCCCTCTCCATCGGGTTTCTGAATGATCCATGAATTCATGTACTATTTGTTTATGTTTGTAATTTATAGTTTATAGCTTTGCACTGTACTGCTGCTGCAAAACTACAAACTTCATGCCAACTAAATCTATGATAATAAATCCAATTCTGATTTTTCCATTGATGAATGAATAATTTTATTCAGGACCTCCAGCAGCCAGGGCATGCCCTTTTCTAACTGTTACCATCAGGCAGGGGGTACAGAAGCCTGAGGGCACACACTCAGCAATTCAGGAACAGCTTCTTCCCCTCTGCCATCCGATTCCTAAATGAAGATTGAACCCTTGGACACTACCTCACTTTTTTAATGTACAGTATTTCTGGTTTTTGCACAATTTTTAATCTATTCAATATATGTATACTGTAAGTGATTTATTTATTTATTATTATTGTTGCTTATTTTGCTTTTTTTCTTCTATAATGTATTGCATTTAACTGCTGCTGCTAAGTTACATGCCGGTGATAGTAAACTTGATTCTGATTCTGATTTTATTTCAACATTTTAGGCAGCTTTTCACTTTCACTTTAATGTACTTCAGCATTTTTGACCAACTTGTAAAGATCCTTCTGGTCATTCTTTCATGATGATTGATCTGGTAATAGGCAAACACATGAAGAATGAGAGGATCTCCAGTACTTTTGCTGACATGGTTTGGCTTTGCAAATGGAGATTCAGATATCAACAAAGCCAGAATTAATTTTCGAATCCTGATCCTTTCATTTGGCGTAAATATTTTTGACTTGCAAAGAACGTGATAAAAACTGAATAATTGTTTTAAGTTTGCAATGAGTTTAATGGACAGAAACAAACCATTTGACCCAACAAGTTTAAGGAGCTTTCTTTCTTTATTTATTTCAGATTATTATTTCCTTCAGTTAATTTCCATCTCATTCACTTCTCTAGTTTCTCCTTAAAATATCCATGCTATTCTTATTAACCAGTTCCCTGTGGATTCTTCCATGTTACATATTTCCTTAAGACATACGGGAGGCTATTCTGCCAGCTCATAGAACAACGCTATTCCACCAACAGCTCTATTTTCCTGTAACATTTTCTCTCCCCCTGCATTACTATCACCTCCCCTCCCCACTAGATTCTACCACTCATTTACTTTTGAAAGTTTAGTGTGAGCAATTAACTGCCAGTACTTTGAACACTTGAACCATTATGCACCAGGACAGACTTTTCTTTTGCACTGCACTGTATGTACATGTACTTGTGCATATGGCAATAAACTTGACTTTGACTTTCTATGGAAGAAGAGAGAGCATAGTGAAACTCAGATCACAGCCACTGTGAGAAGGCATCTCAAATGTCTGTATCACTGTGAGATCCACATTCTCACAAGTCAAGAAAGGGACAGATTTCAACACCAAAGGATGATCCTAAAATCTGTATTGTCACAAAATATCACCTAATTATAGAATTTGCTTCAACTAGCTCTGTCAAGTTTCTCCTTAATTCAATATTAGATTTATTAAATTCCTTTTTCAATGATTATCTCACATTCTGATACCTCACACAATCAAGCAGAAGTATCTTTGCTCATTCTATCCAACCTTTTGATAAGTGTACAACAAAACTCTGCCATGGATGGTAGTTGATTCCACAGTGCCAAAGAGAGAGAATTTCATGTTAGTTATGAATTTCATAGGCATTACCACATGACCATAGGGAATCAGCTTTAAATCAGAACTTTGTTAAAACAAATATGATCCCTGTCAAATATCAAACAACAAAATTAGGCACAGTAGCATGGTGATTATGTTCAGTTCCCCACCACGATAGTTGGGGAATTACAAATTAAATTAAATAATCCTTGACGTTAAAAATACTCTCAGCAACACTAGCCATGAAACTGGTAGATTTTCCAGGAAACAAAATAGAACAGCCTCATTAATCCTTAACCTGTCTGGCATATATGTGATTTTATTTTTTTTATTAGAAATACAGCATGATAACATTTTAGAGATGACAGTAAGTGATTCCTAATTGCTCACTGGAATCATTGAGCAGCCCACTCAGTTCAAAGGGTAATTACAAATAGAGAATAAATGTTGGCCTTGTTAACAATAGATGAATAAACAATTAAAATATGAATCTAATATTAAATGACAGACTGGAACTTCTGATAAGCCATGATTGCAATGGTAACATTATACTACAAGTGCAAAACTGTTATTCTGTTTTTCACTGTCTGTTTTTTATTCAAATAGGAAATGTTCAATCTAACTGTTTTACTTTTATTTATTTTCAGTCCATAAGCTATGTGGGAAAGGTGAACAATTATTGTCCCTGCTGAAATGACCTTGAGAATTATTGAATCACCACACTCCTTCTGTCGAAGGCATTCTCACAGTACTATTGGGTAGGAAATTCTAGATCCTGCAATGATGAATTGATCCAATTTGGATTGGATCAGGGATTAGTTCAATCATATGCCAACCGTCATACTATCTAAGGAAGAATGTACAATTGTATTTGATATTGAGAAAGTGCAGCTGATGTTCACTAGAATGAGCAACAAACATCTGCTGGGGGATCTCAGTGGAGTCCTCCAGCAACAAAGGAATTGTCGATGTTTTGGTTCGAGACCTTGCAAGAGACCTTTCCCTAGAACGCAGATTGTGGTTGTTAATTCATCCAATGAGGAGAGATAATGCATGCCGTGCCTATTCTGCATTCCAAAAGGCAATCTTTAAAACATGCAAAATTCTTACAGGCTTGAAAGGAAGAATGCAGGGATGTTTCTATTTGCTGGATGTCATAAACTACAGATGACGCTCTTGGGGTTGGCTATTGAGGTCTGAAATGAGTAGAAATTTCCTCACCAAAGAGACTGTGCATTTTTGAAATATTCCACACAGTTTGGCTATGAAGGCTCAGACAAATCAACAGAATTTTAGATTTTAAGTTAATCAGCAGATATGAGGTTACTGCAGGAAGACAGCACTGAGCAAACAATCAAGTAATGGTTTATTGAATGGAGGAGCAGGCATGAAGGGCTGAATGAACTACTCAGGTTTTTACTTCTTATATTCTTAGAATCATCCATTTTACAAGACAGCAAAAGTTCCACCACATTGGTGCTGACCTGGGTGGTGATTGATTGCACATTGAATGTGCCAATTAAGATCAGTCAAAACTTCTTTTTTCTCTCTTGAAAATTTGTTTTCTGCTTCAATAGTTGGAGTTGCTGAGCTAAGACAGAGCAAGTTCCATCACTTGCAAAGGCAATGATTCATTAACAGCTCTGTGAAGTAGAACCAGGGATAGACTGTGCAAGTCACATGGTAATTAAACAAAATTCATTGTGAAGGCTTAGAGTTTACCCCAGTACAGGACTCTGTTTCCTAAGAGGAAGCTGGATGCTACCAGTGATCCCATGATGTCATGCAAGTGTCTTGAATAAATGCAAAAAGAACTGCGGTCATCGTTGGACTAATTCAGCCAATATTCTATACTTTGCAAAGTTCCATCACAAAGCTTCCATAATACATTGCACTTCTGTACAAATATCTACGTTTCTCAGTACAGATTGATCAGGACAAGGAAATTATCTTTTTGCTTTGATAAAGGTTGTCATGGATTTAGTGGAATCATCAAACCAGTCAATTCCATATTTGTAACAGTGTCTTAAGTTAGACTGCTCTGTATCAATAGATAAAGCATCCTCCAACACTTTGTCAATGTTCAGCTAATACAAAGCTCCTTGCAATTGCTTTCATATTGACAATGCCAATGTCTTTTCCATTTAGCTCATCTGCAATCCTTTTCTTGATAACATTTCAATGATTGATCAAAATCCTCATTGGTTAGTCTAGCTTCAAATCCAAGATTACAGAATGGCTACAAGGCTCCAACGAGATACTTGTATAGCCAGAACCATCCTCTCAATATCTTGTTCATAGATCTACTTTAGCACTATTCCTGTTGAGTTGCTTGAACAATCCCAATGAGTGTTATTGGAAATCCATTTGCAAGTTCCAGTGCAAAAATCAAATATTCAAGTGCAACATTAGCAGTCATTTGGACAGACCCTCAACTTAAGCAGCAGAAAATTCTGCTCAACCAGTTTCCTGTCTTTTTAAGCAATTTTTTGCCCAATATTACTGATCAACAATGTTCATTTATTACAATGATTTGCAACTCCAGATACTAGCTACTGTAACATACCATGCACATCTGTCCCAAAACATGCCTTGAATTAGTTTCAATATTGATGTTAAAATCATTAATGTTATTAGCCATCATTATGAAAGATAGATGACTTAACTGATTGTCATCCCTCTCCTCCCCCTTAATTAACATTCTGTCACAATGTCAGATTGCTTTCTGTCGATGTGCACTCTGTCATTATAGTTATGTTGAATCATAGTACAGTCTTTCACTCCACTGATGCTTTATAAAGTAAATCCTGCATTATCTCATATTGTGCACATTCCCTATTTTGACTTCTTATGAGAGGCACATTCCTCTCTGTATCAATGTCACATTCAGGCCAAGAATCTTGCCTATTTTGTCCTCTTTTTTTTTTTCGATTTTACTGCTAAATCTCCTTTCTTTTACAGCAGTCAGAAATTTTTAAAGAACCAAAGTATGATTGTTGGTACAATTATAACAGGGACTCACGCTACTTGCAGTCACATGATGGTGTTTTCTTTTTGAGACCAGAGACTCATGAGTTGCCCATTCATCGTATCATCTGTGGTTGGCACAGAATGGAATTAGAATCATTGAGCTATACAGCAGAGAAACAGGCCCTTTGGGCCATCATGTCTGTGCCAACCACCCTACACATTAATATTAATTCCATTTTCCTGTATTAATTCCATATCTTTCATTGCTTGTCCATTCAAGTACCTGACAAAATATCTCTTACTTTTTGTTATTGTTCCTTCCACCAATATATCTGCTGGCAGCTCATTCCAGACACACACATCTTCTGAGTGAAAACCTTTCCCCTCAGATCCCCTTTAAACATGTCCCCTCTCACCTTAAAACTAGATTATTTAGTTTAGATAGCGGGACTCTGTTCTCCACGATAAGGTTGTCTAGTTTCCGACATCCCTATCATAGGAAACAGACACTGGCTATCTACCTTATATATGTGTCTCATAATTCTCTGAACATCTTCACCTCCTCATTCCATCAGACAAGTCTTCGCCACTCTAATCTCTCTTGATAGCTTACCCTCCAATCTAGGGAACAAATTTGTGAGTCTTTTCTGCACCCTTTCTTCCTTAAGTACATTATTCCAGACCACACTGTTATGATATGCACCCGAATGCACCAGCTTCCGGGGTTTAGATGCTCTGACTCTCCGGAATATGGATATCCGGTATGGCCCCTTTAATGATTCAGGCCCACCCCACTAATTGGCGGCCATGTTTTGGTGCCAGGGTTTTAATACTTAAACAGGACCTGAAATGAAGTTTGGGGTTCAATCATCAGCTCTTTGGATTCTCGTCTAGCATCTAATTTGGAGTCACGTCCTTGTTTCAGTCTCGTATCGTGTTTTGATTCTAGTCTCGGATACTCCAGCACTTGGGTCCTAACCATCCCCACCGAGGTGTCTCGTCACACCACACACAATGCTCCAAGTATGGTCAGACCAAAATTTTGTACTGTTATAACATGATGTCCTAACTTTTACACTCAGTTCATGAAGGCAAGTATATATATGCTTACCTCACCACCCTGCCAAACCATGTTCTAACTACATACTTGAAAGCCAATGTCTCTTTGTTCAACAGTCTTACCTGGGGTCTTGCCATTTTTTTTTTATGTGCTACCCTGTCTACTTCCCAAAAATCCATCATTTCAAATGTGTGTGAGTTGAATTCCACTGCTATTCACTAGCCAACCTACCTGGTTGATCCATATCCTGTTGTAAATTGAGGTAACCACTTCACTGTCCACGATATACCAAATCTCTTGCATTCATGGTTGCCATGTACCCAGAAATTAGAAATCTATGTGCCAAACCACTATGGAAGTTTCTTGCACCGAACAGCTCTTGTCTCCTCGATCACATACAAACGTATCTCTTCGAGCACTACTAAAAATTCTGAAAAGATACAATATTTTGTTTGGTCTCGAAGCAAAATGACCTAATTGCTGATGTTTCTTCTAGCCTTTGATAATGTCAAATTTATATCTAGCAGCTCTGGGGCAAAGCATTTTTCTAACCTATGAAGTACTTCTGCAGGACCACTGAACTTAATCATATGAAATGCCCCCATGCTGTAGCCCAAAGTTGTAGAAGTTGGTAACATGTTGATGTACATGCTCTAGCTGGTCAGTACTTCGCCATGGAGATGCTAACTCAATCTAGCTCAATGTATTTTGATTAAATGTCTGTACTTTTATCACATATGTAAGGATAATTTATTTCTCTCAGTTTGATGAAGGGGTCCAGATGCAAAATATTCCACTTCCACACATGTTCATTGACCTGTTTAATTTGTCCAGCATTTTCTGTTTTCACTTGATTTTTTTTCCCTCTTACTTTAAAGAAGTGTACAACGGAGGTGGATGAGGAGAAATATTCACAAGGTGTCCACTAAGACCTTGCCCTGAAGATATACTTCCATTTGTTGGGTAACTCACAAAGCTACGTTGAACACCATGATATGAAATCCAACTCAAAATGATTGATCTAATCTATCTTACAATATTGATGAAGCAGAGTAACTCTTCATTGATCACTCAGAACTACAGCTAATTAGAAAATTCCTAATATAGATCAGTCAAATGTATACTTCACTGTCAAAATGTTTTGATGTGAGACTCTTTTGACTTTACTGTGAACGGTCCCCCTCAGCTATTCTTCAGAACTTGTGCTGGGAGGACCAGTACAATAGGAGTTTACTGTTGAGATTAGCAATGAGCTAAGAGTAAAAACTTTAGGTTCACTGGTTGAATCCAAGGACAAATACTATCCAAGAGTTGTTCATCCTAGGACCAAATGGATTTCAGTCTTCCTAAACCAAGTGGATGGATTAATAAAATTGCAGAGTAAATAGGTAAACATTACTGATGGTATATGAGACAACCCAATTTTCATTGCATGCATTCTAAGACTATAGGAATTCTGGCAGCATCTGACATCTGCACCAGTAGTTAAATTTCTGTCTTAATTTGTGGCATTTGTGACAAATGTTGGATCATGCTATTCTGAATGATGAGGGCCTTACTTTAAAGCATAACTAAGTTAAGAATCAACCTGCGATAAAAACAAGCACACCTCAGCCAACTTATTATTTCCATATTTCATCCTAAAATTCCTTTGAAACTCCCCATTTCCCAATGAATATATTAACGAGTGGCAATACATCAATATACAAAAACATCTTGACCACCAGGAGACCAAGAACAATTCCTTGCAACACACACAAATTGCTGGAGGAACTCAGCAGGCCAAGCAGCATCTATGGGAAAAAGTAAACAGTCAACATTTTGGGCTGAGACTCTTCATTCGAACAATTCCTAATTTTTTCTACCTGATGCAAACCAAAAAACACAATCTGTCCTGCCGAAGGGTCTCAGCTCAAAATGTCAATAGTAATTTTTCCATAGATGCTGCCCGGCCTGCTGAGTTCCTCCAGCATTTTGTGTGTGTTGCTTGGATTTCCAGCATCTGCAGATTCTTATATTTGTGAAACATAATCTGTGCCCATGGATTCTAAACTTGATTCTGATTCAGTTTCCTTGCCACTTGGGTGATTTCACATTCACATGATAGTTCCTCAGATATTCTTTTCAGACAAACCTTCTAAAAGTATATTGGAGACATAGATCTCAGCTTTCCACCATTATTGCTGTAAAGATAAATTCCTTGAGTACATAAAACTCCCAAATGTAAAAAATTCAGTTATTGATATGCTAAATGACATTATCTATCTGGTCTGCAAGCTTCTTTCAACTAAACAATTTAAATCAGCTTATCTGTTCTGAAACAAGCCAGGTTAAATAAGACTTTGTCTTCTACTGCACTCACGAGCAGCAATTAACCAGGTATAGTGAGCTACAAAAACACAAGAGGAGCTGCAGATACTGCAAATCTAGAGCAATACACACAACGTACTGGAGCGGTTCAGTAGGTCAGGCAGCATCTACGGATGGGAATACACAGTTGATGTTTCAGGCTGAGTCTTGATAAGGGTCTCGGCCTGAAATGTCGACTGTTTATTCCCATCCAAAGATGCTGCCTGACTTGTCGAGTTCCTCCAGCACATTGTGTGTAATGAGCTACATCTACTTTCCACAGACAGAGTATCTCCAAAATACAAAGCTTGTTTGCAAAGTTGTGTTTTTAACTTCAAGCTGATTATTGCTTTCCATTTACATTTTAAGAACTGAAGGGTGACTCCCAATCATGACCAGAAACTAAACCATGCCTATTAGTTGGAAGTTTAGTTATATCTGTTTGCTCTTACAAGCGGCAACTGTTGTGTTTAAAAAGCAAGCTTAGCAAACATGAGCAAGAGGCCAATTGTCTGAAGAAGTGAGAGCCCAATACAAATCACAATAGATAACAACTAGCGTAAGAAAACAAACAGGGAGAGTTTGATTCTGTTCACTATGTTACTGATAGTGGGTCTTAGAGATGGTTATAGCTGAGAGGCAACAGGAATTCATGTGTAGTTTCAGCTCAGGTGAAGATGACATTGCTGAATTAGAATCACAAAGTTCAAGGTTCTAGAGTGGAAGTATGAGGTCTTGGCTGGGAGGATGGGATCACGGTGAATGTGCTGGGATCACTGCGTAGCCAAAGCAAACCAAAGGGAAGAATTTATAGAAAATGGTAATTATTGATTTTAAAGCCTGCGAGCCATGAACTAGGAAAGGCAGTTTGATTTCAAGTCGCGTAGAATCAGTCCTATTTGCTAACACAGTTGTTCTGCAAGCTGAAAATGAGTAAATACATTCTATAGAAATTCCTGTATGTCAAAATTGCTGTTGCTGGGCCTTTGTTTTCTTTATATCTCTGTCTGTCCCCAGATGTAAAGTACGTGAAGAATCCTGTTAAAAAATAGCTCCTTATAATTCCTTCTTACACTTTGATACTTTCACCAACAGATCCCTGACCATTCATGAACTCTCTTCACCCAGACCAACCAATCAAGATCCATCAGGCTCGCAAAATTATTGTGAACCAAACCAACATAAGAAATAGGAGTAGGAGTAGACCATCTGGCCTGTAGAGCTTGCTCTGCCATTCAACAATGTGACAAAAAAAGCCAGTTATCAGAAGATGGATGCCGATAAGAGGACAATGGAGGAACCTTCAGAGATGTAAATGAGAGACGAGAGGGATTAACGGAAAGGAGACACAGTTCCGAGTATTGTCAGAGATCGGGGGCTTTGAACCCTGAACTGTTTGAAGTGTGATGGACAGGCGATACCCCAGCAGGGGGATAAAAAGGGTCAGGTTCGCTAAGGCAACAGACACACGACTCCATGAGGTAACGAGACCCTGAAAGCAGTGTGCCCCCCCACTAGTTGGTGGGAGATTTTGGAGGTCTGACGCGGGACCAGCCATAGACGCACATGGTAAAAAGGTACGGATCGGCGGGAACCTGGTGTGTGTGTCCACCCTTGCCTGGGTGCCGGGTTCACCGCAGAAGAACGATCGTATCTGGAATGGAGAAGTCACAGTCGGTGACCTCAGAAGACATTACAAAGGGCTTGCCCGAAAGCTGACTGCGAGGAATATCGAAGGTCTGTTTGGAATCTGATTTGAATATTCATTTGTTCTCTCTCTCCTCCCCACCGCCCCCCCCCCCCCGCTCCCAATGGCACAACAGTGATTACTGTGAACTGAACTGAACTTTGCGTCATTTGAAACTGGTCATTTACCCCTAGACGGCGATAGAGCTTGATTGATCCTATTATCCTAGTTCTGCGTACATGTGTGTTTATCATTGCTGAACTGTTGCATTTATTATCCTTTCGTTTAGAGTACTGTATTGCTTATTTCTTTAATAAAACTTTCTTAGTTCCAGTAATCCAGACTCCAACTAAGTGGTCCATTTCTGCTGGTTTGGCAACCCAGTTACGGGGTACGTAACAATAAGATCATGGCTGATCTGGCCATGGACTCATCTCCACCTACCTGCCTTTTCCCCATAACCCTTAATTCCCCTACTATGCAAAAATCTATTCAACCTTGTCTTAAATATATTTACTGAGGTAGCCTCCACTGCTTCATTGGGCAGAGAATTCCACAGATTCACCACCCTCTGGGAAAAACAGTTCCTCCTCATCCCCGTACTAAATCTACTCCTCTGCATCTTGAGGCTATGTCCCCTAGCTCTAGTCTCACTTACCAGTGAAAACAACTTTCCTGCCTCTATCTTATCTAACCTTTTCATAATTTTATATGTTTCTGTAAGATCTCCTCTCATTCTTCTGAATTCTGTAAGTAAAGTCCCAGGCGAATCAATCTCTCCACAAAGCCCAACCCCCTCACCTCTGGAATCAACCTGGTGAACCTCCTCTGCACTGCCTCCAAAGCCAGTATAACCTTCCTCAAGTAAGGAGACCAGTACTGCATGCAATACTCCAAGTGAGACCTCAACAGTACAGTACCCTGTACAGTTGCAGCATAACCTCCCTGCTCTTAAGTTCAGTTCCTCTACCAATGACGGCCAACATCCCATTTGCTTTCTTGATGACACTCACAACACGCTAGAGGAACTCAGCAGGTCGGGCAGCATCCATGGAAAAGATTGGTCGACATTTTGGGCCGGAACTCTTCGTGGCCTGCTGCAGCTGCAAACCAATCTTTTGTGATTTATGCACAAGCACTCCTGAGTCCCTTTGTACAACAATATGCTGCAATTTTTTTTACTATTTAAATAATAATCTGCTCTTCCATTTTTCCTTCCAAAGTGGATGACCTTGCATTTCCATCTGCTAGACCCTTGCCCACTCACTTAACCGATCTATATCTTTCTGCAGACTCTCGATATCTTCTGCACAATTTTCTTTTCCATTCAATTTGGTATCATCACCAAACTTCGATACACTACACCTGGTTCCCTCTTCCAGATCATTAATGTGTATTGTGAACAGTTGTGGGCCCAGCACCGACCCCTGCGGCAACTTGCTCACTACTGATTGCCAACCACAGAAACACACATGTATCCGATCTCTCTGCTTTCTATTAGTTAACCAATCCTCTATTCATGCTAATACATCACCCCAAATCTATGCATCCTTATCTTATGAATAAGTCTTTTACGTGGCACCATATCGCAGGCCCTTGGGAATTCCAACATTTCCTCTTCTAAGAAATATTGCTATGGCTTCACCAGTTCCCCAAACAGACCCTCCTCATCAATTAAAGCTCCAAACTTCCCTGGCTTTTGACAATACCCTATTGCAGCTTATTTGAGCTCAGTTTCCTCACAGATACATGGACCAATTTACTCCACAAACTCTGCAGTGGCAGAGCAAAGGCTTTAGAGAGTATTTTCCATGCATAGTAACCTTGACTATATTTTTGCAATGCGGTATTTCTGAAAGGGTCACACATACAAGCAGGGTTTATTCTCTTGCAATCAGCTAGTTAAAGTGCTCTAGAAACCATCTACATGACTTCTTTTTGAATGCAAAATAACAAATTGATTCGTTTCTTGTTTCTCTTGTCCTGGTTCGATTTGATCTTATCTAATCCCAGCCTCAAGAGTCATATATTAAACCATTTAACTCAAACTGGGTGGTCACAAAACAGAGGGAGCATCTATGCTGTAGTACAGTTGTGGACTCTACTTCCACACTTCACAGTATTTCTCAAAATATTCAGAAAGATTTAGGAAGATTTAGGAGAGAAACAATGTTAAAATGCCAGACCAAATGCAGGGATACTTGTAAACTCCTTTTACATTATTTATAATAGAAAAGTTGTCATCCACTAAAATTGGAAACAGAATTCATGTGCTTTATTCACACAATTAAATATTTATCAATACAAAATCAAGGTATATTATCTTGTCTTTGAAGTTGCTGAATTATTTAATCCCATTCATAGTCGTTTCAGAAGTTGTTTACATTCTATTACCTTAATCTATTTAATGATATCCTGCACATTCAGTTCCATTCTGCTTTCCATATTCAGACACAAGGTTTTTAAAAACCTACTTCCTTGCCTTGTCATATAAAAAAAACCAATAAAACATTCAAGCCAAAAAGAAAATCACTGTTTCAACATGGCTTTAGTCTGGCCAGTTTCCAGGCATAGCGGAAGACAAACCCATGTTGTTAAATCACCAGTCTTAAGGAATTTCCTTTTGATATTCTGGGAAAAAAAGAATTCAAGGGTAAAGCAAGCATTGAACTAGAAAAGAATCTAGTGCTTTCCCAGTTAATTGATGAATAAACTCTTCTTGAACTTCCAGCCAGGTACAGATATCGATTTTAACCAGCATTTCCATGACAAACCCACCATCTTGACCAGGGATGCATCTAGCTGAGTACAGGTATCGATACAGATACTGGGTACAGATGTACCCCTGATGAAGACAGCAGAGGTTGTCATTGAAACATCGAATAAGATCGATATCTGAACTCAGCTGGAAGTCCGAGAAGAATTTGTAAGCATTGAAATGATTTGGAAAATTCTACATAGATACTACACTTCATTTTATTTTGTGAAATATTTATTGTTTAGAGATACGGGATTGTAATAGGTTTTTCGGACCCAAAAAGCCCAGGCTGCCCTACTGCACCGATGTGACCAATTAATCTACTAAACTGTATGTCTTTGGAATGTGGGAGGAAACCGGAACATCTAGAGAAACCCATATGGTTACAGGGAAGATGTACAAATTCCTTACTGACAGTGGCAGAATTGAACTTCAGTCGTGGGCAACAGTGTAATAGTGTTATGCTAACCATCACAACACCGTGACACTTAATTATAAGACCATAAGACATAGGAGAAGAATTCAGCCACTCAGCCAGAGTCTGCTCTGGTACTTCATTATGGCTGATTTATTGTTCTTCTCAATCCTATTCTCCTGTCTGCTCCCCATAATATTTGACGTCCTGACTAATCAAAGACCTATCAACTCCCGCTTCAAGTATACTCAATTATTTGGCCTTCACAGCCTTCCATGGCAATGATTTCCTCAGGTTTATTAAGCTGTGATGAAAGAAATTGCTCCTTATCTCTGATTTAAATGGATGTCTGTGCCCCCTGGTCCTAGACTCACCCACTATAGGAAACATTCTCTCTACATCCATTTTATCCAGACTTTTCAATATTTGATAGATTTCAATGTGATCCCTCCCCATTCTTCTAAACTCCAGTGAGTACAGGCCCAGAGCCATTGAACACTGCTCAAATTTCAACCCTTTCATTCCCAGAATCAATCAGATCTCTTACTTTGTGGAGAGCTTGAGGACTGTCGCCCTTGGGACTGTTGTCCTCGGGACCTTCAGAGTAATTGGTAATTGGTTTTGTACTGGGTGAGTATTATACCCTGAAAAGCTTTTGTCTGCATGCTGCAAGACATATCATTCTATATATTACTGTAGTTTGAGGTAGTCCAAAATGAAAAAAAAAATACAGAATGCGCTGATTAAAATAGATGTAATGAACAGATCTGCAGAGACCAGCTTGCAAAGAAAATGCAGGAAGCACAGCAAGGAAGATGTCAGTGAACATATGATGGATGTTTGTCTAACAGCTAGTCAGCATGAAAGGCATAAAAAGCAATTGTTTTCACCTCCAAGTCTGGTTGTTGTGTCGGTCAAGAAGCAATGACCTACATTAGGTAGACAAATATAGGAGTAGTGGATTATCTTAACTTTGTCCCAGACGAAGAAAACCATAAAGAGCATATTTACATGACTATTTTCATATGAACTTACAAACTAGGAACACTAGGGCACTTGGACTCTTGACCGCATTCTGTCATATAATAAGAAGGTAGCAGTTTGGCATTCCATCTGTTCACAGTGATCTTCCATACCTTGCTTATCTATCGAACCCTACTTTTAAATAATCAAGTATTGTGCTTTTAAGGAAGAGAGCTCCAAAGACTGAGGTCCCTCAGAGAAATGAAAAGCAACATTAACTTTTTCTATTTTAAATGGAAAACCCACTGAAGCTGTGGGAAATGGCTTCTAACTGCATCCTCCTGTTGGTCTTTGCATACTCAATGTCGGAGTACTTTCAGGAAAGTAATACTGAACAGTTGACGGCAACTCTGAACCCACGTGGGTATCTTAAAAAAGCTGACAGGAACCATGGGGAAGTTTGGCCATTAATTGGTTACGAGCCAAAATTTCTCTGAAAGTTTTATGCCAAGGTAGATGTTGTCTATATGGACTTCAGTAAGGCCTTTGACAAGGTTCCACATGGAAGGTTAGTTAGGAAGGTTCAATCGTTAGGTATTAATATTGAAATAGTAAAATGGATTCAACAGTAGGTGGATGGCAGATGCCAGAGAGTAGTGGTGGATAACTGCTTGTCAGGTTAGAGGCCGGTGACGAGTGGTGTGCCTCAGGGATCTGTACTGGGTCCAATGTTGTTTGTCATATATATTAATGATCTGGATGATGGGATGGTAAATTGGATTAGTAAGTATGCGGATGATACTAAGAGAGGTGGCATTGTGGATAATGAAGGAGGTTTTCAAAGCTTGCAGAGAGATTTAGGCCAGTTAGAAGAGTGGGCTGAAAGATGGCAGATGGAGTTTAATGCTGATAAGTGTGAGGTGCTGCATTTTGATAGGACTAATCAAAATAGGACATACATGGTAAATGGTAGGGCATTAAAGAATGCTGTAGAACAGAGGGATCTAGAAATAATGGTGCATAGTTCCCTGAAGGTGGAATCTCATGTGGATAGGGTGGTGAAGAAAGCTTTTGGTATGCTGGCCTTTATAAATCACAGCATTGAGTATAGGAGTTGGGATGTAATGTTAAAATTGTACAAGGCATTGGTAAGGCCAAATTTGGAGTATTGTGTACAGTTCTGGTCACCGAGTTATAGGAAAGATGTCAACAAAATAGAGAGAGTACAGAGAAGATTTACTAGAATGTTACCTGGGTTTCATCACCTAAGTTATAGAGAAAGGTTGAACAAGTTGGGTCTTTATTCCTTGGAGCGTAGAAGGTTGAGAAGGGACTTGATAGAGGTATTTAAAATTATGTGGGGGGTAGATAGAGTTGACGTGGATAGGCTTTTTCCATTGAGAGTAGGGGGGATTCAAACAAGAGGACATGAGTTGAAAGTTAAAGGGCAAAAGTTTAGGGGTAACGTGAGGGGGAACTTCTTTACTCAAAGAGAGTGGTAGCTGTGTGGAATGAGCTTCCAGCAGAAGTGGTAGAGGCAGGTTCGATACTGTCATTTAAAGTAAAATTGGATAGCTATATGGACAGGAAAGGAATGGAGGGTTATGGGCTGAGTGCAGGTGGGTGGGACTAGGTGAGAGTAAGCATTCGACACGGACTAGAAGGGCCGAGATGGCCTGTTTCTGTGCTGTAACTGTTATATGGTTATATGGTTAATAGTTTTAGACTGGCCATAAAGGTGATAAGACCTCACATGGAAAAAGAAAATTGTTCTATAAACATACAGTCTGCCACAAGGCAGCCATTGGCAAGATTCCGCAATGCAAGCGGTCATGTAATAAGCTGCAGGGGTTTAATCGAACATCAATGTTATCCATGTTGAAAGGTGAAAGTACTTATTTTCAGGAAAGAACTGTCATGTTGGAATATGCTGATGTATTCAGATGGACAGGCTTGGTGAACACTCAGTCATGTAAGCTGTTTTCTGCCTCTAAATGCCTGGAAAATGACAAATGAAGTAGAATGAACATGTCAAGGCAAGAAATCAGGTAGTGTGTCTGTTTGTGTGTGTACCATCAGACCACAAGACATGGGAGCAGAATTATGCCATTTAGCCCAAACGAGTCTGATTTATTATCCCTCTGAACCCCATACTCCTGACTTTTCCTCGTAACCTCTGATGCTTATACTAACCAAGAACCCATCAACCTCTGATTTAAGTATACCCGGTGACTTGCCCTCTGTCGCAATGAATTCCACAGATTCATCATCCTCTAGCTAAAGAAATTCCTCTGCATCTCTATTCTAAAGGGATGTCCTTGCATTCTGAGGCTGTGTCCTCTAGTCCTGGACTCGCCCACTACATGAAACATCCTCTCCACATCCAGTCTATATAGACTTTCAATATTCAATAGGTTTCAATGAGATCCCTTCCACCTCAGCCCCATTCTTCTAAACTCCAGTGAGTACAGGCCCAGAACCACCAAGCGTACCTCACATTAACCCTTTAACCCTTTCATTCCTGAGATGACAACACAGACATAGACAGGCTTCATCCACCTCCCCCTCTTCCCCCCCACCACACACACACACACACACACACACACACACACACACATGTAGGGCAGCATGGTAGTGCAGTGGTTAGCAGAATGCCTTGCAGCACTGGTGACCTGGGTTCAATTCCCACCGCTGCCTGTAAGGAGTTTGTATGTTCTCCCTGTAATCGCATGGGTTTTCTCCCAGTGCTCCGGTTTCCTCCCACGGTCCAAAGACGTACTGGCGGGTAGGTTAATTGGTCATTGTAAATTGCTTGTTGATTTGGCCAGAGTTCAATTGGGGGATTGCTGGGCAGCGTGGTTCGAGGGGCCAGAAGGACCGATTCTGTGCTAGCCCAAAAAAAATTACAGTATTTGCACGAATGAGTCTTCAATTCAATTTATTTTTCATACGATGTTGAGGAAAATCAAAAATAATATGAAATTGTTTTCTGACAGAGAATAAGGATCTTAGAGGTTTGCTCAGATCTAAAAATAAAACCCTACGGAAACCTGACCTGATCCCAATTGCAAACATAATATGACCCAGAGGAATCTGAGGTGACGTGAAGGGAAAGGACTGCTCGGCTCCATGTATGTTGGATCATGCATAAAGTGAATCAAAACATTCTGATCTAGATGGAGTCATGGTCCAACCACATCAAGGTTTCATTGCGGTGTATACCTGACATTTAAATTGGGAACCATCTAGCTTATGTCAAGGGCATGCCCTCTTCTCATTGCTACTATCATGGTGGAACTACAGGAGCCTGAAGACATTATTTTTTCCTCTCTTTTTCCACTACTTGATTAATTTATTTTATATATACTTAATGCAATTTATAGTTTTTATTACTATGTATTGCAATGTACTGCTCATACAAAACAACAAATTCTCTGACATAGAACAGTAATATTAAACCTGATTATGATTCAAGATTGCTTAATTCATTTTCTGTACAAGACTGTAAAGGAGAATGAAACATTAGTTATTCCAGATGCAATGCATCACAAAAAAGCACAATAAGATATAGAACAGAGTAATAAAAAAGGTACAATAAATATAAATACATAAGATAGCTTATATACATAGACTGATTAGAAGTACATAAAGTGATGCCAGGCACAGGTGTGTCTCTACACGAGGTGACTCTGACAGGTCATGATAAAGTAGTGGGGATGGGTGGTGTGGTGGGGTGAGTTAGTGGTGGAGGTGTTGTTCAGCTTCACTGCTTGGGAAAGTAACTGTTTTTGAGTCTGGTGATCCTGGCATGGATGTTGCATAGCCTCCTCCCTGATGGGAGTGGATGGGTTCCTTTACGGAAGTTACTGGCTCTTTTCAGAATCAGAATCAGAATCAGAATCAGGTTTATTATCACTGGCGTGTGTTGTGAAATTAATTAACTTAGCAGCAGCAGTTCAATACAATACATAATATAGAAGAAAAAAATAATAAATAAATAAATAGATAAATTACAGTATGCGTATATTGAATAGATTAAAAGTCATGCAAAAAACAGAAATAATATATTTTTTAAAAGTGAGATAGTGTTCAAGGGTTGAATGTCCATTTAAGAATTGGATGGCAGAGGGGAAGAAGCTGTTCTTGAATCACTGAGTGTGTGTCTTCAAGCTTCTGTACATCCTACCTGATGGTAACAGTGAGAAAAGGGCATGCCCTGGGTGCTGGCAGTCCTTAATAATGGATGCTACCTGAGACAATGTTCCTTGAAGATGTACTGGGTACTTTATAGGCTAGTACACAAGATGGAGCCGACTAAAGTTACAACTCGCTGCAGCTTCTTTTGGTCCTGAGCAGTAGCCACCCCATACCAGACAGTGATGCAGCCTTTCAGAATGCTCTCCACAGTACATCTATAGAAGTTTTTGAGTGTATTTGTTGACATACCAAATCCCTTCAAACTCTGAATGAAGTATAGTCGATGTCTTGCCTTCTTTATAACTGTTTCGATATGTTGGGACCAGGTTAGGTCTTCAGAGATCTTGGCACCCAGGAACTTCAAGCTGCTCACTCTCTCGGCTTCTGATCCCTCAATGAGGATTGGTAAGTTTTTCTTCACCTTACCTTTCCTGAAGTCCACAATCAGCGCTTTCATCTTACTGATGCTGAGTGCCTGGTTGTTGCTGCGACACCACTCCACTAGTTGGCATATCTCACTCCTGTACACCCTCTCCTCACCATCTGAGATTCTACCAACAATGGTTGTAACATCAGCAAATTTGTAGATGGTATTTGAGCTATGCCTAGCCACACAGTCATGTGTATAGAGAGAGTAGAGCAGTGGGCTAAGCACACACCCTTGAGGTGCATGAGTATTGATGTAAGCAAGGAAGAGATGTTATCACCAATCCGCACAGATTGTGGTCTTCCAGTTAGGAAGTTGAGGATCCAGTTGTGGAGGGAGTTACGGAGGCCCAGATTCTGTAACTTCTCAGTCAGGATTCTGGGAGTGATAGTATTAAATACTGATGAACAGCATCCTGACATAGGTGTTTGTGTTATTATCCAGCTGGTCTAAAGCTGTGCGAAGAGCCATTCTAGTGTCTTTCAGCAAATACGTCCTTGATGGCGGATAGGCTGGTGCTGGTGATGCACTGGGCAGTTTTAATCTACCCACTGTAGAGTCTCCCTGTCCACTGCAGTGCAGTTTCTGTGCAATGCAGTGAAGCAGCATGTTAGGATGCTCTCTACTGTGCATCTGCAGAAGGAGATGAGTATAGATATGGGCAGACCAGCTCTCTTCAACCTCCTCAGAAAGTAGAGGCCTTGGTGAACTTTCCTGATTGTCATTGTGATTACAACCTCTTTGAATACCCCTGCATATTCTTCTCTTTCATAGAGTCATAGAGTTGCACCAGAATTAACTTTGGCTCAACTCTTCCATGCTGACTATGATGTCTATTCATGCTAATTCCATTTGTTCTCATCAGGTCCAAATTTCCAGCCTCCACAGAATATCACGGGTCCCCATTCATCATCACACCCCTACTTAATATCCTAATGTTTTTGGATTCCTTAATCTGTCTGCTGTGCTAGATTCCAAGGCAAGGCAAGGCAACTTTATTTGTAGGGTCTCGGCCTGAAACGTCGACTGTACCTCTTCCTAGAGATGCTGCCTGGCCTGCTGCATTCACCAGCAACTTTGATGTGTGTCGCTTGAATTTCCAGCATCTGCAGAATTCCTCGTGTTCGCGTTTTTATTTGTATAGCACGTTTCAAACACAAGGCAGTTCAAAGTGCTTTCCATAAAACAAGATATAAAAATCAAACATTAAATTTCAGATAATATAAGGAAAATAAAATCACACATAAAAACAAAGCAATGAAAGCTATGGTGCAGGAAATTCTAATTAAAAGCTGCAGTGAAAAAGAAAGTTTAAGCCTGATTTAAAAGAGCTTAAAGTTGGTCAGACTTCAGATTATCTGGAAGTTTATTCCAGATTTGAGGACCATAGTAACTGAAAGCTGCTTCACCATGTTTAGTATTGGCCCTAGGGACAGTAAGTAGGCCTGAGAGCTTGGGAAGGTTCAGACTGCAGCAAGAGATCAGAGATATCTTTTGGCCCTAGACCATCCAGTGCTTTATAAATCAATAGTAATATTTTAAAGCCAATTCTCTGATGGACAGGAAGACAGGAAGCCTAGAACTAGAGTGATATGTTCTACTTTCTTGATCTTAGTGAGGACTCTAACTGCAGTGTTCTGAATGAGCTGCACTTGTCTGTGGGATTTTTTACAAAGACCTGTGAAAATGCCATTACAGAAGTCAAGCTGACTAACAATAAATGCATGGAAGAGTTTTTCTCGGTCTTGCTGAAACATAAGCCCCTTAACTCTCATTAAATTTTTAAGATTGTAGTAGGTTGATTTTGTAATTGTCTTAATGTGGCAGTTAAAATTTAAGTCTGAGTCCATCACAACACCAAGTTTTCTCTGGTTTGGTTTGTGGTGTCCGATGACAAGGATTCTAAATTAGCACTGACTTTGAATCACTGTTTTTTGGCACCAAAAACAATTATTTCAGTTTTTTCTTTGTTCAACTGCAGGAAATGTTAGCACATTCAATCAGTGATTTGCTCAATACAATTTTTTAGTAATTGTGTGGGACCATAGTCCATTGATGACACTGTTATATAAATCTGAGCGTCATCTGCATAATTACGGTAAGATATTCTGTTGTTTACCATGATTTGAGCTAGAGGAAGCACACGTATGTTAAACAGAAGAGGCCCCAGTATGGATTCTTGAGGCACTCCGCATATCGTTTTATTTTGGTCAGATATCTAGCTACCAATCGATACAAAATAGACCCTGTCCTGTAAACACAACTTAAAGCACTTTAGGATTGTACTGGAAAGTCCCACTCATTTTCCCAGTCTGTCCAGTAACTTGCCATGATCAACTGTGTCAAAAGCAGCACTAATATCCAGTGGAAGCAAAACTGAAATTTTACCACCATCACGGATTAAGTGGATGTCATTTGAAACCTTAACCAGAACAGACTCAGTGCCGAGGTGTTGTCGGAATCCAGACTGGAAAACATCCATACAGTTGTTTAGAGCCAAAAAAATGCTAAGTTGCTGATGAACAACCTTTTCAATGATTTCAGGAGGCAGAGACCCTTCCTTAAAGCAGGATATCTCACCAGAGTGGTCAGTTTTAATTATGGCAATTTTATTTTCCAAAGTTAGACATTTCTAAAATAGAATTGAAATGTATATTGTGATATTTGAATTACAATGGATATTGTGAATTCATTTGATGCAGCTAATTGAGAAGTGCTCTTTTTTTAATTCATGAAATAGCACATGTGATAACTTTAAGAACTGTTTCGACACGTAGTGACATGAATGATTTGTACACCTCACCTAAGGTGGTCAAACTTACATTCTTGCTTATGCTCTGGTTTCACTAACTGATGTCAAATGGAATGAAAGAAGGCAAACTGAGTGGGGCTAAGGAAATATTTGATGGACAAGGTTAGAAAAACTGGTCCAAGAAAACATGTTTGAAAATGATTAGCAGTATGGTGAAAATCCAGATTCTCTCAATTTGTCAGGTCCTGTATCTATTCTGTTGTTGAGCATCAGATTGCCAACAGAAACAAAATCTCTTGCACAAGGCCGATTCAATTTTGTCTTTGATATGGCAAACGTCTGAAGTATCTAAGAGTAATTTCCAGTCTTATGCACCGAGGGTCACATAGTGTTTATCCAGCACAATGCATCACAGCCCAGGTCAATGTCAAGATCAATATCTGTCACTTAAACGAGAAAGCGAAAGAACTGTACAGATTCCAATCAAAGGTTCACCTGCTAACTGCTAACCCTGACTGGCCATGCATGAGAGTGCAGGACCTACTGTTCCTGCTGACCTAGATTCCACATAAGGCTAAAGAGGGTTACTTGCTGTGAAGTCATTGTGTAACTCTTAGTAGACCCAGTTAAGCAATCGTTTAAAAACGTGCTATGGGAGATTCTGCACACGAACCAAGTGGCTTGAAGCTGAAGCCATCAGCTTCATTATCACTGAATATAATTTCCTACCTCTCTGAAGCCTCTGGTGTTCTCTTCACCATTGACAGAAGCATCAAAACAAGCCAAGTGCTTCCTCAAAGGAATTTTTTTTTATATTTCAAAAATAAACTTCATTCAATATTAGAGAGACCACCCTGTCAACTCAGCCCCTCCATATCAAGTACTGGAAGAATCTTAGACTGTGGTCTTTCCCTACAGAGCCTCTATATTGGCTGTAGATTCTTCAACATGTATTCCTGCAGCCTGGGATAGGCCAGCTGACAGCATTCCTGAATGGACATCTCACAAGATAATGGATAGATGGCTTTGTGATGAAGGAATAGATGGCTTTGTTGCCAAGTTTGCAGATGACACGAAGACTGGTGGAGGGGCAGGTAGTGTTGAGGAAACAGGTGGGATGCAGAAGAACTTAGACAGATTAGGAGAACGGGCAAGAAAGTGGCAAATGAAAAGCAATATTGGAAAATGCATGGCCATGCACTTTGGTAATAGAAATAAATGTGCGGACTATTTTCTAAATGGGGAGAAAACCCAGGAATCCAAGGTGCAGAGGGACTTGGCAGTCCTTGTTCAGAACACCCTGAAGGTTAACTTGCAGGTTGAGTCAGTGGTGAGGAAGTCAAAAGCCATGTTAGCATTCATTTCAAAAGGTCTAGAATACCAGAGCAAAGATGTGATGCTGAGGCTTTATAAGGTATTGGTAAGGCCTTACCTTGAGGATTGTGAGCAGTTTTGGGCCCCTCATCGAAGAAAAGATGTGTTGGCATTGGAGAGGGTCCAGAGGAGGTTCACAAGGATGATTCCAGGAATGAAAGGGTTATCATACAAGGAATGTTTGATGGCTTTGGGTCTGTACTTGCTGGAATTCAGAAGGATGGGGGGGAGGGAAGATCTCATTGAAACATTTCCAATATTGAAAGGTCTAGACAGAGTAGGTGTAGAAAGGATGTTTCCCATTGGGGGAGAATCTAGGACAAGAGGGCACAGCCTCAGGATAGAGGGGTGCCCTTTCAAACAGAGATGTGGAGAAATTTCTTTAGCGCGAGGGTGGTGAATTGGTGGAATTTGTTTCCACATGCACCTGTGGAGGCCAGGTCATTGAGCGTATTTAAGGCAGAGATTGATAGGTTCTTGATTGGACATGGCATCAAATGTTACGGGTAAAAAGCTGGGAACTGGGGTTGGGGAGGAGATAGAAAAAAGGATCAGACAAGATTGAATGGCAGAGCAGACTCGATGGGCCAGATGGCCTAATTCTGCTCCTATGTCTTATGATCTAAGTACAAATTGAGAAAAACTTATAATAATCTTTTCTAAGCCTTCTGGTATATTTTCTGTTGATTGATTCAGATAAAAAAACAAACATCCTCTTGTTCTGGTGAAATGCACAGAAGGAATCACTGAAAGGATTAGAGGAGAATTGGGGAAGGAATAATACTTCTCATGCAAAATGGCACTGGAAAGATCTATTTCAGAATTCAGTAAGTGTAGTCAGTATCTCTGTAAGGTGTCTGAGAACATATTTTCATCATCAGAAAGGCATAGACATTAAAACATGTGCTTCAAATAACTCTTATCCATTTAGACTTTGGCATTAAAGGTTTACGTGATTATGTCTAATGGCAAGTACAACTTGCAGAGAGAATGTCTTGTACCTTCCCCTTGTGGCTGTATGAGTTATTTGGGAGTACTGATTCTCTCCCAGATGTGCTGGTAGATTAACTGGCTCCTATAAATTAGCCCAAATGCAGGAGTCAAAAGTATCATAGGGGATTTGATGGGCATATGAAAGTGAGTCAGTTATAGTACATATGAGAATTTTCATCTGGGAGCCAACTGGAATTGATAATCTCCATGTATACCAAAATTAGAAAGTCAAACTTCTTTGCAAAATGTACAGTTTTGATATCTGATTCACTTTAGTTAGCTGGAAAGGTAATGATGTCCCATCTGTTGTTCTTTTATTTTCCAAAATGTATTGTTCTTAGAACAAAGAATACAGCCATTCGGCCCATCTAGTCTATGCCAGCTGTTAAAGCAAGTTAATCAATTACATTCACCCACTTGTTTCTCTGTAATTTTTTTTTTCCACAGGTCCCCAACTCCTCACAATTCTCCCACCACTCATCTGAACAAAGGAACCAACTAAGCTGCCTGGGGCAGTGGCAGAGGCTGAGACTCTCAGATAGGCACAGGGATGTAAGACAAGTACACACAATAGATAGAAGAGATCCAGGTACAATATCCAGAAAGCCATCTCACATGTATAGTGGCAATTCCAGACCAAACTTGAATCACTGATGGATGCTGAACAGCTGTGGTAGTACTTGAATGCTATTACCTCATATACTATGAAACCAAGTCACAAAGGTAACACCAAGGCTTCACTCTCAAATGAGCTCAATGCCTTCCATGCTCGCTTTGACCATCGAAACATGGAGGAACCTTCATAAACACCCACATCCCCAAATGACCCTATGATTTCAGTCTCTGAGGCTGATATGAGAAAGTATTTGGCCTAGACAGGGTACATGGCTAAGTACTAAAAACCTTTGCTAATTAACTGGCTAGAGGGTTCACTGAAATTTTTAATCTCTCGCTTCAGCAGTTTGATGTACGCACCTGCTTCAAGCAGGCTTCAATTACACCGATGTCCCAGAAGAACATGGTAGCCTGCCTGAGTGACTGTTATTCAGTGCACTTGCATCCACTGGGATGAAGTGTTCTGAAAGATTGGTGATGAAACATATCAACTCCTGCTGGAGAAGTGAGATGGCTCCACTCCAATTTGTCTACCAGCATAATAGGTCCACAGTAGATGCCATTTCATTGGCTCTTCACTCAACCCTAGGACATCTGAACAATGAAGATGCATACAGTAGGATGCTTCATGACTACAGCTTGGCATTGAATATTATAATTCCTTCAAAACTAATCAATAAGCTTCAAGACTTTGGCCCTAATACATCCTTTTGCAACTGGATCTTTGATTTCCTCACTTGCAGACACCAGTCAGTTCAGATTGACAACAACATTTCCTCCAAGATCTCATCAACACTGGTGCAGCACAAGGCTGTGTGCTTTGTTTCCTGAACTACTCTCCCTGTACTTGTAACTGTCAGGCTAGGCACAGCTCCAATGCCGTATTTAAGTTTACTGGCATCACTTTGATTGGCTGGATCTAAGGTGGTGACAAATCAGCACATAGGAGAGATTGAAAATCTGACTGAGTAGTGCCACAACAACAAACTCTCACTCAATGTCAGCAAGACCAAGGAACTGATTATCGACTTCAGGAGGACGAAAGCAGAGGTCCATGAGCTGTGGCTTTTGGGGCATCAGAGCTGGAGCGGGTCAGTGACTTTAAATTCCTTAGTGTTAGCATTTCACAGGATGTGCCTTGTGTCCAGCACGTACTTCCTTAGAAACTTGCGAAAGATTCAGCATGACATCAAAAACTTTGACAAACTTCTATATATTGAGAGTATATTGACTGGTTGCATCAAGACCTCGAATGGAAAATCTCACAAAATTAAGTAGACGTGGCCCAGTCCACTCTATGGGTAAAGCCCTCCCAACTATTGATCACATCCACATGGAACACTTTCGCAGGAAGCAGCATCAATCATTAAGGACACTCACCGTCTAAGCCACGCACTCTTCTCGCTGCCGCCATCAGGAAGAAGGCACAGAAGCTTCAGTATCCACACCATCAGTTTCTGGATCAGTTATTACTCCTCCACCGTCAGGCTCTCGAACCAGAGGTGATAATTTCACTCAACTTCATTCACCCCATCAACATACAATTCCCAAAACCTCTGGCCTCACTTACAAGGTTTCTCCATCTCATGTTCTCAATATTTATTGCTTATTATTCCTTTCTTTTCTTTTATATTTGCACAGTTTGTTGTTTTTTTTGCACATTGGTTGTTTTTCCAACCTGTTGGGTATGGTCTTTCATTGATTCTATTGTGATTCTTGCATTTACTGTTCATACCTACAAGAAAATGAATTTTAAGGTTCTATATGGTGACATATATGTACTTGGATTATATATTTAGTTTGAACTTTGCCCTCTGCCATCACCTTTGATGCCCATAAGAATGAACAACATAGCAACCTATTCCAGGAATTTCATAGCTTCCAATCTATAAGGAGTTTGAAAGAAGAGAATTTTAAAAACGCCACTCATCACTGGGAAGTTACCAGCAATGGCTGTGGTCAGTTCTGCTTTGATTGACCAGGGTGTTTTTGAAACACATGTCAGAACTCTACCGGTTCAGCTCTCTGTGGTGGCAAGTCAAAGTAAACCATGGTAGCAGATTGGATATTGGATATGGTTAACTCAGGGTTGTGAAGGAGAAATGCCTCTGTTTATTTGACACCTCTACATGTGTGATATAACACCCATGCAAGTTGCAGAGTTTATTTTTGCCGTGCTCGACTAAAGATGAGAAACTGTGTCAGAAGCCTAGGATTAGGTGGTAAGGGATATGATGTACCTTCACCTGTGAAGTATCAAAACCAACACAACTGACATTCATAGAATGTAGATCAGCACAGCACAGGAACAGACTGTACTAAATGACACTGCCTGAGCATGATCTGAATCCCTCCATCCCCTGCATGTTTATGTGCCTGTTATAAATGCTCTCCTTTTGTACTTTATTTCTTATTGTAGGTTAAAGCTCCATCATGAGTGCCAGCCTCCCCAGCATTCAGGACACCTTCAAAAGACAATGGCTCAAAAGGGTGTCATAATCTTTGAGGACCCCCATCACCCAGCACATGCCCTCTTCTCATTGCTACCATCAAGAAGGAGACACAGGAGCCTGAAGACACACACTCAATCTTTCAGAAACAGCTTCTTCCCCAGCACAATCAGATTTCTGAATAGACAATGAACCTATTAACACTACCTCAGTATTTTCCCTCTTTTTATGCATATTTTTATATATATTTACAGTAATTTGTAGTTTTTATTGTGTACTGTACTGCTGCCAAAAAACAACAAATTTTTTAACATATGAGTGTGATAATAAACCTGATTCTGATTCTCAATTCTGCCGTCCTGTTTGCTACCACAAAACCTCTGGAAGTGCATTCCTTTCTCTGGTTTCTTTATTTATCATAATAACTAAAAAGTTTAGATTGGATTTGCAACAGCATGCCAAGGGAGAATAAGTCAATAACGGAAAGAAAGAGAAATTATACTCATAATCATATATATATATTTGTCTATTAAAACAAGATTGTCTAGCAGTTTGAACGGATCACCTTCCATAAATTCATCAGTCTTTTATCTTCAATAAAATCAAAGGCCATACAGACATTCCAAAAGTTCCTATCTGTCCATCTGCCTATCTCAAAACTGTATTCATGATAAAATCTCCCATAATAAGATTTTCAGGCTCACAAAGCTCTTGACACTACACTGGTGTATATAAGATTAGCACATTACCAATAATTTCAGTTTACTTACTGCAAATATGGTGAATGCCCAATTAAATTTGTAAAGTTGAATCTGTCCATTTATTCCAAGTGATTTTTTTTGTCATAGTAACTGATGTGACAACCCTGAGTAATCAAATCAATTTGGGACAAGGGGTTGGTTATGTGAATAAAGAGTCTTTACTCAGCACATTAAAAACTTTTGCAATGCTATAGAGAAGGGTTGTAGATGTTGTGTCACTAAGTATTTTCAATATCAGGATTGATGGATTCCTTAAAGGAAATCAATGGATGTGGGAAACAAGTAAAAAAGGATAAAGTGATCAACCAAAGGGCTAAATCCAGCTGGATGCAGCCCATGCTTACTCAAATTACATGTGAGGCAACGCCTGCTTTACTCAGGGTACACCCAGTGAGGTGTTCTGGGGCCTCAAGAGGAGAAGTGCTGGGATGCCATGAACTTGACAGAGGACAAAGCTGTGGCCGAAGTCATGCACTTCGGTACCAGGAATCAAAAGTCAATCATCCACGTGGAGAAATACTGTAAGGGAAGCTCAGAGGAAGCAAGTTGTTCATGTGCATGAACTGTTTCCATCCAGGGGGTCAGTGTGGACATGGTGGAGGATTACAATTACCTGGGGATACGAATTGACAATAAACTAGACTGGTCAAAGAACACTGAGGCTGTCTACAAGAAGGGTCAGAGCCGTCTCTATTTCCCGAGGAGACTGAGGTCCTTTAACATCTGCCGGACGATGCTGAGGATGTTCTACGAGTCTGTGATGGCCAATGCGATCATGTTTGCTGTTGTGTGCTGGGGCAGCAGGCTGAGGGTGGCAGACACCAACAGAATCAACAAACTCATTCGTAAGGCCAGTGAAGTTTTGGGGATGGAACTGGACTCTCTGACGGTGGTGCCTGAAAAGAGGATGCTGTCCAAGTTGCATGCCATCTTGGACAATGTCTCCCATCCACTACATAATGTACTGGTTGGGCACAGGAGTACATTCAGCCAGAGACTCATTCCACTGAGATGCAACACAGAGCGTCATAGGGAGTCATTCCTGCCTGTGGCCATCAAACTTTACAACTCCTCCCTTGGAGGGTCAGACACCCTGAGCCAATAGTCTGGTCCTGGACTTATTTCCTAGCATAATTTACATATTACTATTTAATTATTTATGGTTTTATTACTATTTATTATTTATGGTGCAACTGTAATGAAAACCAATTTCCCCCGGGATCAATAAAGTATGACTATGACTATAAAAATATAGCAGGCAAGATTCACAGGTAGCCAAGATGACCGGTGACTTTCTGACCTTGTGCAGTGTGTGTCAGGGCAAGTCAAGGTGGAACTTGAAGATCAAATTAGAATTCGGCTGAAAGAAAGAGACCGTAAAAAAGCCAAAGTGGGAAACTGAAGTAAGTTCACCGACACATCATGAGGAATGGAAGTGGCAATATAGAGCCGAAAGGTTTATGGAATAAAACAGGCCCTTCAGCCCACCACATCTATGCCATCCACTTTGCCCATGTACACTAATCCTATTTTCTTTCATCTGTCTATAGCTTACCTATATAATTTTGTAAAGGAAACTAATGTGTATTCATGTACTAACTCTGCTTCGGTAAAGAATCCCTCATGAAACAGAACTTCCAACAGTTCTTTGGAATAACTTTTTGTTGGAATCAATCTTTCATTTGAAAAACATCAATAATACATTTGCACTTTACACCATTATAGCAGTTGAGATGCATCTGAAATAATCATCTTTCTGCTTGTAACATATAGTCTGAGATATGTTTTAAATGCTTCAATACCCAATGCACAAAAAAAGATTTTGTAATTCTAATGTGGAAATGTTATCTTCTGAACATTACAATTACAATCAAAATTTCTCCTCTGATACACTGGATAATTGACACCTAAACACACCGTGTCCTAATCAGATTTGAGCAATTTGCTCCTTCCTTGACCAGTGCCTGCTCAGATTTTGCAGTTTGACAGTGTTTGAGGACTTGGAGCCACCTACTGGATTATGAAACATTCACAACCTCAGAGCAGCTTCCATGGATGGATCTGTTACCTAAAAATACCCATCGACAAACACAAAACCACCAGTTTCTCCGTGCTGAAGATAGGTGGAATTGGAATAAATAACCTGGGCTTCCAAGCAATTCTGAAGGCCACTGTTCAAATATTCTTGAAACCCAGAAATTTGTATACATCTGGTGGGTTGATCATTATGGAGATTAAAGCGAGTGGCTTTATTTGTCGCATGTACATCAAAATATACAGTGAAATGCATTGTTTGCATCAATTTTGTGAGGATTTCACTGGCAGAGTGCAAGTGTCGCCATGCTTCCAGTGCCAACATAGCAAGCCCACAACTTACCAACCCTAATCGTCACATCTTTAGACTGTGGGAGGAAATGAGAGCACCAGGAGGAAACCCATGCAGTCACAGGGACAATGTACAAGCTCCTTACTGACAGCGACAGGGGTCAGACCCCAACCTTACCGCTGGCGCTGAAAAGCATGGTGCTAACTGCTGTACTACTGAGTCGCTCCCTGCAGCAATTACAGGAAGAATTATTGAAAAGAGAAAAATAACTAGGTTAAGCAATTTGAAATTGCATTTATTTGGGTTTCAAGGAAAGCGATGGTGTGGCTTAGGAAAAAGTAGAAGTAATGATAGAGAATCTTTCAAGACCTTGAGATATTTCAAAACTCTTGGCAGCCAATAAATAGGTTTTTGGAATATGATTGCTGTTTTATAAGGAAGTAAGGTGGCTAATAAGATATCTAAATGACAAGAAGCGTCGATCAAAAAGCTAGCCAGAGACTTTTTTTCCAGGGCAGAAATGGCTAATACGAGGCCAGGTGTGATGATAGAGACAAGTACATTAGGGGTATTTAAGAAACTCTTAGATAAGCACAAGGATGACGGAACATGGATGGCGATGTAGGAAGGCAGGATTAGACTGATCTTAGAGCAGGTTAAAGTGTTGGCATAACATCATAGGCAAAAGGGCCTCTACTGTGTTGTAAAGTTCTATGTTCTGGGTTCTAACATACACATCACAAGTTTGGACAAACACCCATAATTTTGATTTTAGTTGAGAACTATCCCAGACACCAGAAAATACCACCAACCCTTACATTTGAAGGAAAAAAGAAGTGCTACCATATTTGTAAACTGCTTTTGGATGATGCATTAACACAGGGAATACATACCTAATCACTGACCCTTTTAAGGAGCTCCATATCTTTGTACCTCATCAAAGAGGAGACATCCCGTTAACATGTTCATGTAGATTTATTGCAAGAGACATGTAATGTCTCCATGAGGAATCATAGGAGACAACTGATTGGAATACAGACTGGAAGTTGAAATGTGAAGCTTTTCATGTTGTATAAAAAAAAGACTTTTGCTGCATTCTAATATGTTCCATGGCCGATTTATCTTTAAACACTCTACGACAACTCTACAATAAAGCCTCTCATCCCCATGGAATGAATGTTACTTTTAATGTTACATTTAATTATGCTCCCTCATGTTTTGTACATCCTCTAGTGACTGAGTAAAAGAGATGAAAATGCAGAGGTCTCACAGACCAGGAGATAACAAGTTTGCAACTGGGCCAATGTAAAGAAGCCATACACAGAGAATGGTGGAGGAACTCAGTAGTTCAGGTAACATCTACGGCTGGAAATAAGCAGTTGTATTTCAGAACTTCCATCAGGACTGAAAAGCAACAAACAGAATCCAGAATAAAATGGTGCACAAAGGGGGGAAGAGTACAAACTGGCAGTTGACAGGTGGGACCAGGTGAGGGGGAAAGTGGGTGGCTTGGTGTGGGAGTGGATATGGTGTGAGAAACTAGGAGGTGCTATGCAGACGAGGTAGAAGGCTGAAGATGAAGGAATCTTATACGAGAAGACAATGGATTGAAGGGAAGGAGATAGAGAAGCAGCGGGAGATGCTGAGTTCCTACAGCATTTTGTGTGTGTTGCTCAAGATTCCCAGCATCTGCAGAATCTCTTGTACTTCCAGTAAAAAGAAAACTGGGAATGTTGCATAACAGGACATCATTGCAAACTATCTCATGGAGATCTCCTCTATCCATCCTCAGTTGTATTCCCATATTCATATCATTCCTGTTCCATTGGAATAGATGCATCTCTATGTCTTTGTTTACATGCATACTTCCTCATAACAAAATTTGTATCATATCTTCTTAGTTAACTCTATATTTTGCACTATAGGCATTTGTACAACTCTTTCTGATGTTGTTTTAATAATGTTTAACTTATTTTCCTATGACACAAAGCCAGCCATTCAGTCCACCTTTTTCATCAGAATCAGAATCAGATTTGAGATCACCGGCGTATGTTGTGAAATTTGTTGTTGTATGGCAACAGAACATTGCAATACATAATAAAAATCTATAAATTACAGTAAGCATATATTTAAAAGTTAAATTAAATAACTAGTGTAAAAAGCTTGAGCATGTAGATATTAAGAAAGAGGATATGCTGGAGCTTTTGGAAATCATCAAGTTGGATAGGTCACCGGGACCAGACGAGATATACCTAGGTTACTGTGGGAAGCGAGGGAGGAGATTGCTGAGCCTCTAGTGATGCTCTTTGCATCATCAATGGGGACAGGAGAGGTTGTGGAGGATTGGAGGGTTGCAGATGTTGTTCTATTAGTCGAGAAAGGGAGTAGGGATAGCCCAGGAAATTATAGACCAGTGAGTCTTACTTTAGTGATTGGTAAGTTGATGGAGAAGATCCTGAGAGGCAGGATTTATGAACATTCGGAGAGGCATAATATGATTAGGAATAGTCAACATGACTTAGTGAAAGGCAAGCCTTGCCTAAAACAAGCCTGATTGAATTTTTTGAGGATGTGACTAAACACATTGATAGAGGTAGAGCAGGAGATGTAGTGTACATGGATTTCAGCAAGGCATGTGATAAGGTACCCCATGCAAGGCTTATTGAGAAAGTAAGGAGGCATGGGATCCAAGGGGACATTGATTTGTGGATCCAGAACTGGCTTGTCCACAGAAGGCAAAGAGTGGTGGTAGACGGGTTATACTCTGCATGGAGGTCGGTGACCAGTGGTGTGCCTCAGGGATCTGTTCTGGGACCCCTACTCTTCGTGATTTTTATAAATGACCTGGATGAGGAAGTGGAGGGATGGGTTTGTAAATTTGCTGATGACACAAAGGTTGGCGGTGTTGTGGATAGTGTGGAGGGCTGTCAGAGGTTACAGCGGGACATTGATAGGATGCAAAACTGGGCTGAGAAGTGGCAGATGGAGTTTGACCCAGATAAGTGTGAAGTGGTCATTGTGGTAGGTCAAATGTGATGACAGAATATAGTATTAATGTCAGATGGAGAATCAGAGGGATACTGGGGTCGGAGCTGCGCAGGTTGACTGTGTGGTTAAGAAGGCATGCGGTGTATTAGCCTTCATCAACCATGGGACTGAGTTCAAGAACTGAGAGGTAATGTTACAGCTGTAAAGGACCCTGGTCAGACCCCACTAGGAGTACTGCACTCAGTTCTGGTCACCTCACTATAGGAACGATGTGGAAATGATAGAAAGGGTGCAGAGGAGATTTACAAGGATGTTGCCTGGATTGGGGAGCGTGCCTTATGAGAATAGGTTGAGTGAACTTGGCTTTTTTTCCTTGGAGCGACAGAGGATGAGAGGCGACCTGATAGAGGTGTATAAGATGATGAGAAGCATTAATCGTGTGGATACTCAGAGGCTTTTTCCCAGGTCTGAAATGGCGAGCACGAGAGGGCACAGTTTTAAGGTGCTTGACAGTAGGTACAGAGGACATGTCGGGATAAGTTTTTTTTTTACACAGAGAGTGGTGAGTGTGTGGAATGGGCTGCCAGCGACGGTGGTGGAGGCAGATACAATAGGGTCTTTTAAGAGACTCCTGGACAGGTACATGGAGCTCAGAAAAGTAGAGGGCTATGGGTGACCCAAGGTAATTTTTAAGATAAGGACATGTTCAGCACAGCTTTATGGACCAAAGAGCCTGTATTATGCTGCAGGTTTTCAATGTTTATTTGTTCAAAAAGTGAAAAAATTAGCAGTGAGGTAATGTTCATGGGTTTAATTACCACTCAGAAATCTGACAGCAGAGGGGAAGAAGCTATTCCTAAATCATTGAGTGTGTGTCTTCAGGCTCCAGTACCTCTTCCCTAATGGAAGCAATGAGAAGAGGGCATATCCTGGGTGATGGGTGTCTGTAATGATGGATGCCATTTTTTTGAGGTTGCCCTGGATGCTGAGGAGGCTAGTGCCCATGATGGAGTAAACTGAGTTCACAACTTTCTGCAGCTTATTTCGATCCTGTGCAGTGTGTGCACCCCATCCCCACTCTTCAGACAGTGATGGGCCATTTAGAGTGCTCTCTATGGTACATCTGTAGAAATTTGCGAGTCTCTTTTGTGACATACCAAATATATTCAAACTCCTAATGAAATATCGTCACTGCTGTTACATCTTTGTAACTGTTGGGCCCAGGGTAGAACCTCAGAGATGTTGACACCCAAGAACTTGAAATCATTCACCTTTTTTACCACTGATCTCTTGATGAGGACTGATGTGTGTGACCTCATCTTAAACTTTTTGAAGTCCGCAATCAATTCTTTGGTGTATGCTGACCAAATACCCATCCAAGCAACCCCCATTTGGCCCTCAAACAACAGGAATTCTGCAGATGCTGGAAATTCAAGCAACACACATAAAAGTTGCTGGAGAACGCAGCAGGCCAGGCAGCATCTCTAGGAAGAGGTGCAGTCGACATTTCAGGCCGAAACCCTTCATCAGGACTAACTGAAGGAACCCACTTGGCCCTGTTTGACCCACATCCTTCTGCACATTTTATCTTCAGCTTAGTTATCTTTCACTTAGGTTCCTTTCTCTCAAGTGCCCATTAATTTCCCCCTAAAAAATCTGTAACCTACCTACACTAAAGGGTCATCTAAAGTGGCCTATTAAATAACCAGAACATCTTTGGGATATGGATGGAAATTGGAACACCTGATACAAACATTCGCCTTCATTACGAAAATGTTCAAATTGCTGACAAAAGGACCCAGGCTCAGTATCAAACCTTGGTCACCACAGCTGTGTGGCAGCAGTGTCTTTTAGTGATACCTAGAATACAAAAGTTGAAATAAGATGCTGTAGGAATCGGGGTTAAAGCAAACCTTTGATAAGTAATAGATGTAAAATATCGGAAGGAAGTATTTAGAATATTATCAGTATAATTATTATTCATGTCCAGCCAATACTTAGCTTTGAAGTAACATTGTTAAAAATAATATCTGGTAATTATCACCCTTCTTTCAATGGGACTTCGTTGTATACAAATTGGCTAATATTAAAGAAGTGGCTAGGCTTCAAAAGTATTGCACTGGTGTTTTTTGGAGGTCCAGAGATCATGACTGGTGCTGCTTCTTTTTAAAAGGGTTTCTTTTTAGCAGAGGCTAGTGACTTTATCAGCTTGAGATATGGATCTTAAAGGCTTCTGAACCTGTTTGGTGGATATCAATTGGATCAATTCCAATTCCTCTGGTAAACTGTCTTTAAACTTACATTCTCCAAGCAATTTCAAATCTTTTTTTTTTGAGTCCACAAGCCATCTTCATTATTAGTTTGTTTTCAATCTTTTTGTTTGTCCATGGATTTGTGAAGCTTCAAGCAGTTCATTAAACAAAAAAAAATCAATACGCATCTTGTGCAGCCTTTCAATCTCCATTTAAGAGCTATTTATGAATCCACAAAAGAATGAGGTTCTGAAGATTCACATGTATCTGAAATTGAATGTGTAGGGACAAGAAAGCCTACTAGAAATAAGATGAATTGTGACCACAGACCAAAGACTTTTTTTTTCCCTGTTCATCTGCAGGAAACTTACTATGACCATCAATTCTTACCATAGACTACATCTACAAGGAGCGCTGCCACAAGAAAGCAGCATCTCATCATCAGGGACCTCCACTACCCAGAACATGCTCTCTTCTCACTGCTGCCATCAGAAAGAAGATACAGGAGTCTCAAGACTCACACCACCAGATTCAGAAACGTTAGTACCCCTCAACCATTGTTCTTGAACCAAAGGGCACAACTTCACTCAAGTTCACTTGCCCCATCCTTGATATGTTCTCACAACCTAAGAACTCACTTTCAAGGATTCTTCATCTTATGTTCTCAATATTTATTGCTTATTAATTTATTTATTATAATTTCTTTTTATTTGTATTTGCACAGTTTGTTGTCTTCAGAACTCTGGTTGAACACCGAAGTTGGGCGGTCTTTCATTGATTCTGTTATGGTACTTATTCTATAGATTTATTGAGTATGCCCGCAAGAAAATGAATCTCAGGGTTGTATATGATGACATATATGTACTTTGATAATAATTTCACTTTGAGGTTTTTGAACTTGGAAATTGTCAACAGATACAATGATTTGTATCAAAACGTTGAAGCTTCACTTTAAAAATTTAAACACAAAACCTAGACTAATGTTTTCATGTGTTTAAAGAAGTATATAGATAGTCATGTCACTATCATATTTTTATGTGTGAGATCACGTTTTCCTGTGTAATACTTGAATTTGATTTGAATGAGCTTTGGAATGTCCTGAGCTTGCAGAAGAAAAAAAAACATGTTGTACAAATTTGTTCTTTAGTTGTGTAATATTCCTAAACATCATTTAATTTGAAGGATCACTTTGTGTAGATTTATAATCGCTTGAAAAATAATGTGATTCAATAAAAAAAGATCGAAGTGTGGATCAATTAGTAAACATAAATAAGAAACAGAAATGAAGGGAAGGCTTACAATTCCCTTCAAAACTGCTGCTGATTACAGTATAGTTTTGCTCTCCATGTATGCAGTAAATCTCTATACAACTTTAATTTTGCAATCAGTCATACTCCCGCACTGGAAGGAGGAAGATCAAGAGAAGGAAAAAAAGATGCAAGTGGATCTCAGCCACTTATACTTATATACCGTACTTTAAAAGTAATTTTCAAATAATTGGCAAACAATCTAGAAATCAGATGTACACAGTACTGAAGGTACATTGCCTCATTGGCCTTTGAAGGTACTATACATTGGGTAGACCAGACCCATCTTCTCACAGGCATAGAAAAATGAGTGGAAGTTGCAGTTTAACTTCCATATTTTTTACAGAGCTGTACAAGCCAGATGCTGGAAGGAAGTTTGTGCAATAGAGATGAACAGGGAGATACCACATCTGCTTCACAAAATTTGTCTCCCACCAAGGTATGATGATCAAATTGAATTAATTTGGTTTATATTCAATATTGAGTGAATCTACAAAGGTAGATATGAGCTACTATTTCCTTCCATAAGGAAACAGATAACAAGTGCGTATCATCTTAAAATCTGTGCTAGGCCGGATGGGGTGAAATGAGGAAACACGTAAATGGTTGTGGAAATTTGGAACTCTTTCCTGCAAGTCACTCAGAGCCTTCAAGATGTTCAATTGGCAAAGATAAATAAAAGAAAATACATTTCAGAGTGCTATATGAACTTTGAAATGAAGCAAACTGTACAAATTGAGAACGTTCCATTTGAATGGCAGGGCCAACCCAAGCACTGATAAGGCCTTTCGTGATTTCAACTGCTGCAATGAAACTGGAGGATCTCGAGTAGAGAAACTGCCTGAGCAGACGTGTGTCATCTGCATCATAATTGCTTCATGTGTGCTAATTGATATTGTCTCATTATTATCAACTTCCTGCAAGTATTTCCTCGTAATGGCTCAGCAATCAGGGAAATTGGATTTCTCTATTTTATGATCTATCAATCTGCATAGACCAGAACTCAATTTCACCAAGTTCAGCCATTATAAAAGTTTCCTTATTAAGTGAATTAACTTAAAAATAAGAGCTATTTCATAAATTGAGCTTGACCCTGGCCATATCTCATTGAATATTATCATTCATTCTGAATAGCTGCTTGTAAAGTTCAGCACTGTCAGATGAGCAGTGAGTTAATACTCATCCTAGTTATCATCCACTATGCGGACAAAATGCAGAGATTCCCCTGTTTCTATCAGCTGACTGGTATCCAAATCAATGACCAATTGAGTGTGCTCTTCTATTTCCTCCCACCTTACCAGTGTGGTTTTTTCTAAGAGCAATGAGTACCACTGGTGGATTTGCATCACTGGCAAGGTCAACAGTGGGGTCAGCTGTAATTCCCAGCTATATTTTATTGCTCTTCATGTGAAATAGTAAATACAGTGGCATTTTACAATTGTACAATTGTTAAAACAAAGGTCAAACAGTTCAAATTGTTATCTTTGCATTTTGCTCATCTCACTGGTTTGTGATCAAATCAGGTCATAGTATAATACAAGAAAATATTGGCACTTTGCAATATGTTGGCATTCTTCAGGCCACTGAAGTCTTTCAGATGCACTAAGGTCGCTCCGGAGTTGGGGTGAGAGGCCTATGCGTGTGAGGGGATGAGAGGGTGGGACATGGTCTTATTTTGCTCTTATGGTCTTGCCATGTCCTGTTGTTGTTACAGCTTGTGTTGTGTACTGTGTTGAACATTATGGACGTTGATATGTTGGTACTGGAACGTACAGTGACTCATGTGGGCTGCCTCCAGCACATCCCTTGATGTGCTGATTATTAACACAAATTTCACATTTGAGGAAACAATGGCACCTAACAGTGACTCCTTTGCTTACATCTTCAGAAACAGCTCTATTTCCATCTTTAATATCTCTATTTGTCCCTTTCAGGGTTCTTCTGAAGACCCTGACCTGTAGTTACATGCTGACTTCGGTTCTTTGCAGGAATGGGACCCACTCACGGGGTTTCACAGCTGACCGTTACTCGATTTGCCAAAGTTGCAGCCGAGGAGCTCAGCTCACCTTTGGAGGGCCAAGATCTCATGGAGATGGGTGGATTGAATGTCGGTGTCCTGGCAGATTGATGTGTCATGGGATTCGGAGATCTATGGCTGTTTGCCCAGAGACCTGAGATCTTTGGGTACAGAACTCGGAAAAAGTGACGCAATGGACTTTTAACATCATAAACCAGCAAGCTGTTTGCTATGTCTCCCCTCTCGCTGTGAAACAGAGACATCTATTTCTCCCTTATTACAGAGACACCCCTTTCTCCCTTATGTTGAATGCCAGGTGAACGAGTAGTCTTTGGGGTTCTGCAAGTCTGTGTCTTTGCTGTTGCTTTGCTGCACGCTTGAGTGCTCAGTGGTGGGTGCCAATGCTTTTTTTGGTTGGTGAGGGGAGGGGGATCGTTGCTTGCTGCAGCTTATGCGCAGGAGGTAGGGAAGCTGGGAGGAACTTTGGGCTTCTATCATTTAACTGTCATTCATTCTTTGGGGGCTCTTCTCTGTTTCTGTGGATGGTTGCGAAGAAAAAGCATTTCAGGAACTATATTGTATACATTTCTCTGCCATTAAATGTACCTTTGAAACCTTTGAAACATTTCCCAGCATGTTTCAATATACATGTGATGAATAAATTATAAGCGGAATCCCAAGGGTACCACAAACCCTGGACTATTGAAATGGAGGCTTGTTCATCAGAGATGAAAGTAAAGTGATTAATTAAATCTGATGGCCATGAAACTCTCTGATCATTCCAGAATAAATTTGCTTCACTAATATCCTATTGTCATAGTCATTGAGTCAAAAAGCATGCAAACACTGTCCTTCAGTCCACTAGAACTACTCTGACCATCTACCATCATTTACATTAATCCTAGATTAATCATTAATTTTGTTCTGCCAAACTTGCCTGATCTGGCCCATAGTGACTTTGCTTCCACCAATGGAGTTGAGTCTTAACTACCCATTGCAAGAATAATTAGAGATGTACAATAAAATTCAGAATTGTCAATGCATCCAATCAATGAATATATACAAAAATAGAACAGAGCATTTCAAGGTGTCCTCTGCTCAATAAAGGAAAGTTGAAAAGAAATGAAAATCATAGATCAGGCAAACAATTTATGCAGTTTCCAAGTAACTATGATTGCAAGCAGATAGCTGACAAAATCAGAGAGTTATTGGTTGGGGCTGAGGGATAAATATAGGCCAAGACTGCGGGAAAACACTTGTGCTCTTCCGTGAAGAATGTCAGGGGATAGTTCTGTCTCATCTGGATGACAGGAGGGTGCCTAGTCTAATGTCGTATTGTAAAGAGCACCGAGTTACACTTTATCCTTCTTTACACATGGCAGATGAGATGCACTGGCATTTGTACATTGAATTTCACTCCTAAAATTTAATTCCATTGAAGTCAAGGGACTAACAGCAAATACTGTATCTACCTGCATCTCCTATTGCTCCTCGACACCATCCCGACAATCTATCTACCCTCACTGCTGAGGTAGATTTGGATTGCAAGTGTGGTACCCGCTCTCAAGTCACAGAGGCAGTGAATAGAGGAGGCGTTAGTATTACTGATCCAAGATTATGTGATTACATTTTGAATCAAACATAAACTAAACTTCATATTTATTTCTCTTTCCCCTCTTGAAGCTGTCAAACTCGATGAGCATTTCTCATATTTTCTGTTTATGTTTTAGATTTCAGCATCCACAGGATATTCTGTTGCACCTTAGCATATCCTGATTGCAATATCATTTCCAGGAACAATAATAATGATGTCCTATTTATTTTGTGAAATAAAGTGAGAAACATTCTGGAGGTATTGATACTAGATGTTATGTTACTGTTTCCTCTTGCTGGAGAGTATCGAACTGGATCATAAGCACAAGAGGTTCTACAGATGCTGAAAATCTAGAGCAACAGACACAAAATGCTGGAGGAACTCAGCAGGTCAGGCAGCATCTATGGAAATAAATAAACAGTTGATGTTTCAAGCTTCATCAAGACTCTTTAATGTCAATACCGTTTATTAGTTTACATAGATGTTGTGTGTATAGCATTTTGAGTGTGTATAAAACTGGGTAGCTTTATGTTAGGGTGAGGGGGTGAGAGGAGATTTTTTTCATGTTGGAGGATAAATATGCAAAATTAACTATTTCACAGGCTGAAGAAGCTTACTGACCAAGTATACTTAAGGTTGAGGTAGATTTTAGAATAGTACAGACATTAGCGAATGCATCATTCAGCCCATTGCCTTGAAGAACAGGGTTGGCCATGACCATATTGAATGCCTTTATGATCTCCGCTTGCTTCTATCTTATGTTCTTAGGCGAAACATGTTTTTTAAAATAGTTTTCAAAGGAAGAAATTTGTGGCCAAAACTCATTGGAAATACTTAAAGTAATTGAAAGACCAATAAAAAACTGTAGATGCTTGAAACCTGATATAAAATTAGAATAAGATGGAAATGTTCAGTGGGTCGGGAGAGAGAAGTAGAATTGAAACTTCAGGACAGCAACTTCTTCAAAAAAACATTACAAGGAATTGTCAGTTTTCAATATTTTGTCTTTTCACTAAAGGCAAAAGTTGTTCAGGTGGAAACTTTTTTCTGAGCTTTTCAGTAACCCCGACTTTATTGTTACAAAGTTTAGAACTAAATGTGCAAAGATAAAAAACTTATTCACAGAACTAGAGATGATACCTTTGAATTGCCGGCTGCATCCCTACTGGCTGTAACCTTCTGCTAGTTCATTGAAGATAATTTCCTAAGCAGAAGGTCTTCCTATCATTTGGCTTAGACATTCTAACATATAATCCTGAATGATTCATTGCTATAACTGATGACAGTGCATATGGCTGGGCAATTGGATGCCACAAGAAGACTGAATACAATTTGTCACATGGGACAATATTGTAGGAAACAAACTTCGAACTATTTTTTTCTTTACTCACACACATACACATGCTATTGAAAAAGGTGACTCACCAAAGACATCATTATACAGTAATCTATTTCTTTTCCTAATTAATGATTTGATTTGCAACAGGACTGCCTGTGGCTAAAACATTACTCTGCTATTAATAGATTTGTGATAGTCCTCTTTATTCTATCTTCAATTAATTCATGCTGATTGCCAAAATGAATAATTATTGTAAAATAAGGAAACAGATGTTATGATCATTATGAAACTCATCCAAGTGAGTTTTATTTGTCTTCCATGCTATAGTCTGTAATTCCACTTTTAGTGACTGAACATTTAACTTGGAGGTTTGGTCACATCATGGTTAGGTTAATAGAGAACTATCTTAATCTGGAAACATCAATTCAAATTGCGCCTTGGAAACTGGAGACATTTTGTAAAGGTGAAAAACAAACTGTATTGCTCATGTTCATTGGATGGGAATTGAATACAAGGGATGGGACATCATGATATAGCTGTTCACGATGTTGGTGAGGGTGCACCTGGATTAATCTGTGCAAGTCTATTTGCTTAGCTATTAGAAGGAGGCCAGTAAGCCGGAAAGGACACAGCAAAGATTAACAAGGATGTTCCCAAACTGAAGGGCTTGTGTTTTTGAAGAACCAGATAGGCAGGGGCTTTTTTTTTACCCCCTGAAATATAAAAGGCTGAGAGGTTATATTATAGAGGTTTATAAAATTGTTAGGACTATAGATAAGGTAATGGTCATAGTCTTTTGCCCCAGAGAAGCCGAAACAAAAACTAGAGTGCATAGAAAGGAAGGGATCAGGATAAGAATCAGAATCAGATTTATTATTATTGACATATGTAATGAAAGTTTTTGTTTTGGTTTTTGTAGTAACAGTACATAGCTAGATATAAAAAAAAACATAAGTCACATTAATGGATAGATAATAGATAATGCAAAAGAGGAAAAAAGAAGTCGTGTTCATAGCTTCATGGACTGTTCAGAAATCTGATGGCAGCAGGGATGAAGCTGTTCCTGAAACAGAGTGTGGGTCTTCAAGCTTCTGTACCTCCTTCTTAATGGCCATAATAAAGCAGTGGCTGATTGGCAGGAGGCAAAGGGAGTCTTTTCTAGCTGCTTGCCAGTGACCAGTGGGGTCCAACAGGGACCAATTCTTTTTACATTACATGTCAATGATTTGGAGGATGGAACTTTGTTGCAAAGTTTGCAGATGATATGAAGATAGGTGGTGGGGCAGGTAGTTTTGAGGAAGTGTAGAGGCTACAGAAGGGCTTAGACAGATGAAGAGAAAGGGTAAAGAAATGGCAGATAGAATACAGTCATGCACTTTGGTAGAGAAAATACTAAAAAAAACTGAAGTGCAAAGGGACTTGGGAGTCCTTGTGCAGGATTCCCTCAATGTCAATTTGTAGGTTGAGTCTGTGGTGAGGAAGACAAATGGAATGTTATCATTCATTTCAAGAGGACTAAAATATAGAAGCAAGGTTGTAATGTTAAGACTTTATGAAGTCTTTGTTATCAAACTTATTATCAAAGTACATACATGACTTGATATATAACCCTCAGATTAATTTTCTTTTGGGCAATCACAGTAAATAAAAGAAACAGAACAGAATGAATTAAAGACCACTCCCAACAGGACAGGCAACAACCAATGTCCAAAAGGAAAAAAAAACAATGAAATGTACAAATACAAAAAGAAAGAGAAAAAATAACAAATACTGTAATAAGCAATAAGTATTAAAAACATGACACAAAGAATCCTTGAATGTGAGATTTCATAGCTGGTGGAAACTGTTCAGTGATTGGGTGGAAGAAGTTGAGTGAAGTTATCCCCTCTGGTGGAGATGATGGTTAGAGGATAATAACCATTCCTGAAATTGGTGGTGTGGGTCCAGAGGCTCCTGTACCTTCTTCCTGATGGCAGCAGTGAGAAGAGAGCATGGCCTGCAGTGTGGGTGTCCTTGATGATGGACGTTGCTTTCCCGCAACCACAGTCCGTACAGATGTGCTCAATGGTGGTTGAGGCTTGACTCACGATGGACTTAGAAAGTTGGGATTTGACAAACATTACATACACTCAGTGGCCACTTTAATGTACACCTGTACACCTGCTTGTTAATGCAAATACCTAATCAGAGAATCACGTGGCAGCAACTCAAAGCATAAAAGCACGCAGGCATGGTCAAGAGGTTCAGTTGTTGTTCAGACCAAACATCAGAATGGGAAGGAATGTGATCTAAGTGACTTTGAGAGTGGAATGATTGCTGTTGCCAGACAGGGTGGTTTCAGCATCTCAGAAACTACTGATCTCCTTGGATGTACATGTGTAACAATCTCTAGGGTTTACAGAGAATAGTGTGAAAAGCAAAATAAAAACATCCAATGAGAGGCACTTTTGTAGGTGAAAATGCCTTGTTAATGAAAGAGGTTAGAGGAGAATGACCAGAATGGTAAAAGCCAACAGGAAGGAGACAGCAACCAAATAAGCATGTGTTACAACATGTTGAACCTTGACGTGGATGGGCTACAGCAGCTGACCACAGCAGGTTTCATGCCTGTACCTAATAACTGGCCACTGAGTATAGTTTATGGTCATCAGAACTGTGCTTCAGAGTTTTGAAGTATTAAAATTATTTTCACCAAAGTCATGTTACCTTGGTTTACAAATAACTTTTCAATCAGATGTATTGGTTCCTAACTGAGCTGTGGCCAATGTCCTTGCAAAAAAGTTCATTAACCTTCAGCCATGAAGGGTTAAGAGTTTAGACACTTTTGGCAGGGAAACAGTCACTACGATGAAGCACTAAGAAGGGAAAAAGATACTAAAGAAGAAAGACAGCACTACTCCAACAGAAGCTTGCATTCACATAAAAGCATAATGCATATTGCACAAGGATGGAGAGTTGCACATGCCATTAAAGCGTTGGATTGTGATGTTGTGGTAATAATGGAGATCAGGCTAAAATAGGAAAATATTAGATGTTAAATATCCCTATGCACAAGGTGTTCAGGAAAATTTGGATGGGAAGAAAGAAAGAAACATTGGATTTTTGAAAATGGAGAATACTCCAATGCTGGAAAAGCAGAATGTCCTGGGGATTAAGAATTAATAATTTCTTGTGAGATCCTTGTATAGGATTTCCTAAAGGTAAACTTTCAAGTTTAACTGGTGGTAGGGAAGACAAATACAACGTTAGCTTTCAAATAAGAGCAAGGATGGGATGCCAAGGCTTCATAAGACATTGGTTAGACTGCACTTGGAGTATTCTGAGCCTTATCTAAGAACAGATGTGTCCAGAGAAAGTTCACAAGAATGATTACAGGAATGAAAGGGTTAAAGCATTTGATGACTCTGTGTCTATACTCGCTGGAGTTTAGAAGAATGAGGGGTGACCTAATTGGAACGAATTGAATATTAAAAGTCCTAGATACAATGGATGTGGAGAGGAAGTTTCTTATAGTTGGTGGGTCTAGGACCAGAGGGCACAGTCTCAGACTAGAGGAACATCCATTTAGAACAGAGATGGGGAGGAACGTTTTTAGTCAGAGGGTGTTGAATCTGTGGAATTCACTGCCATGGACTGTGGAGGCCAAGTTTTTGAGTACATTTGAAAGTGGAGGTTGATAGGTTCTTGGTTACTCAAGGCATCAAATGTTACAAGGAGAAGACAGGAGAATGGAGTTAGGGGGATAATAAATGAGCCATGATGGAAATGTTAGCAGATTCTACAGGCTAAGTGACCTAATTCCGCTCCTATGTCTTATGGTCTTATAAAGTACCATTAAACTGACGAGTGCATTCCATGGAATGCAAATGTGTGACGAGGATTCCTCTGAGAAAATTTGAATGGATATTCCAGCAATGTGCAGGCAATGAGAATGAGAGATCTATTGTTCCTTAAAATATTACAATTATGGCACCGTGACTATTGTACTGTATGGTTCAAAATGGTTCTGGAAACATCTAGTGCCCCTTTTCCAATGGACAAAAACTATATAGCAACTACATAGCAAAGAAGCCATCACAAATTAAACTTAATGCACAGGCATCTTTCACTCCTCATAAAATGAATGTGGTAAATGAAGCAAAAGGGACCCAAGGGATACAGTTTTGTGGATGGAATCAGGAGCATGAATGTGGAGAGATTGCACCATAGCCTTAAAAAGTGAAATGTTTAAGGACATAAATGGAAATAATTTGCGGAGCTCAAGGGAGCGAACAGGGATATGGGACTAGCTGAACAGCTCTTGGATATATTCAGTTGGGATGTAATTCTCTGATAGCTTCTTTCCTTTCTGGAGCAGTTCTGTGATTTTGTTTTCATCCTCAAAAATCTGTTGAAAATAGCACATGAATTGCTACAAATAGTTAAGGAAGATAATTCAACTATGAACACCAGTCTCTAGCTTAGCAATTGTTCTGAAATAGCTTAGGAGCAGGAATCATTTCCCCAGTGTCTTGGCTAAATGCACAATATATTTGAACTTGACTTCTGAAAACTGATTCCATTGAACTGAACGGAACTGAAGAAGAATGCAGCATAAACGCATTACAATATCAAGCCTTAAGAGCATACAACAAAAAGCAAATTTCCACCTCCTAGATTTTTCATCCCCCGTTGCTTTGCTTACAAATCACAACAGACAGCAATCTCAGGTTTTGTAGATTTCCTCTGTTAGCTGATCTAAATTTGGCTTTTGTAAATGATAATGCTGACCTGCTTTATTTGAAAATATTATGCAGATCGTACATGAAAGTGGGTTAAAAGGACTGGATTTATGCCATGACAAGGAAAGGAGAATTGAAAAACAGTAAGCTAATATACATATATATCAAGTGCAAGAAAAACCTTGCCATTAAGAATTTACTAATATGGTTTCCAACATGGGATGGACCCCTCAGGGTGAGAGTCTTCAAGGAACAATGCTTCACAGACATGGCACCCATCATTAAAGACCCCCATCACCCAGGTCATGCCTCGTTCTCATTTCTACCATCAGGAAAGATGTACAGAAACCTAAAGGCACACACTCAGCGTTTCAGGAACAGCTCCTCCTCCTCTGCCATCTGATGTCAGAATGGACATTGATCCCGTGAACGCTACCTCACTACTTTTTTAATTTCTATTTCTGAACTACGTTTAACTATTCAATATATATATATTCTTACTGTAGATCAGATTTTTTTCTGTTTTCCTGTATTGCATTTTACTGCTGCTGCAAAGACAACAAATTTCACAACATACGCCTGTAATATTAAACTTGATTCAGATTCTGAATTTTTCCCAGCATAAGGACAAATTACTTGATATATTACACCGCAGCTGGGGGTGGTGGAAAGAGCACTGGTAACATTTGAGAAAAAATTGGTACAACAAGGGAGATTGTGGCATATATATATCAAAAGGGGCAGTGCAGTAGCGTAGCAGTTAATATGACATTATTTCAGTGCCAGAGACTTGGTTCCATTCCTGCCTATGGCTGTAAGGAGCTTGTATGTTTTCCCTGTGAATTTTCGTAGGTTAATTGGCCACATGGGTGCAATTGTGCAACACGGCTCATTGCGCCAGAAATCGCTAAATAAGTAAATAAATAAATAAATAAATAAGGATGAACTGTGCTGAGCTAAGCCAATGATCTTCTTCTTCATTATCTCTGTTTATTGCCCTAAAAGCCAGGCGCACAGGAGCTATTGCAGAGTGAAACTCCATCTAAAGAAGTATACATGTAGTTATTTAAAGCATACGATTCAGATTCATATATTCATTCAGATACATTTATTTACCAGACATCACACAGTGAAACGCGTTGTCTGCATTATCAAGCAACACAACCTGAGCTGTGGCGCAGCCAGCCTGCTGCACATTCTGGCGTCTACATAGCGTGCCTATCATGTTCACCTGAGCAGCACAATCAAAAACTACAGCAGAAAAAGAACACGTCAGAACAAGCCCCTTTCTTCCTCCCACCTAACTACCCACACTAACAGCCTTCCAGCTCTAGGAAAGGCCACTTCTAGCCTTCAGTGGGCTGTTTTGGAAACTGGAGTTTAGTGAAGTTTCAAAAACTATTGCTGTACTGAGGTTGTGACTAAATGAGATTTGCTGTGCTATTTGATAGATACAAGAGCTGATTACTTTTCTAAGTTCCTCAGTAATCAGTCTCAAATTATGGTTCATTGTCAATGGCAAATCAAGGAACACTCCCCAAAGTCACGACATCATCATTAAAAATGTGTGAAGGTGTCAGACCTTGATTGAAGCACAGCAATGTGACTTGCATAATCCCTGATGAGAGCTGCATCTTTGTCATATGGTGGAAAGCAGGTCACTGCCATGAAAACCTTTCCCGAATATAACTACATTGTAGCAGCCTGAAGGACTGCCATAGAGGTGAAAAACTGCAGGAAAAAGCGACATGTGTGCTCAGCATGGATTGTCACAGTGCACATTCCCTGCCACTTTTCATCATCTTCACAAGTTCCATGATACACATTGCCCCACAGAACTGCAAGGCACTGACTTGTCACTCAGTCTGCAGCATAGCCTTGCAGAGTGCAATTTGGAACATCTCCAGTGAGATCCAGCAAAGATGTTTCACAACTAGTTTCCTTGACCAACATCTTCCCTCTGTGTGTTTGCATTCAGAGTTCAAACCTTTAACCAGCTACCTACCACAAGCAGTGTCCCACAATCAAAGCAAAACTGTCCAGTGATTTCTCTGCCAGGAAACTGTATTGCCACCAAAGCTGTGCAAAGTATTAATATGCACTGCAAAATCTAGTGATGTATGAGAATGTGAGTACCATTTTTGAGCCAAACACCAGCGACTCCAAGACCGTTACCCATGTTATGAAAAAAAAATTCAAACACAGGTTTCTATCGATTCTCATCTAGGGACACGTTTTGAGGACATTGTGTTCCTCAATACAATTATGTGGAAAATACAAACTAATTAACACAGCATTCAACAAAATAGATAACCTTCATCTGACATTTAAGAATACAAGAATATCTCATACAAACCTGAAGCGTGTAACTTTTGTTAGGATGATATTGAATAAGTATTGTTTGCAGTTCTGCTCAAAGTAGCTGGAACTCTTATACAAGAGAGCGAGAGGCTGCATTTTCATGAAGCTAGCCCAAAATAAGAGGGAACTACAAATTCCTGCAATTGTACAGACTAGAATAGCAAATACTCAATGTTCAATGACGCATCCTAGATAAAGCCATAGTGCAGAAATTACTCGAAGTTGCAAAGGTTAGCAGATCAGGCAAGGCAGGAATTAATTCTTAGGCATATTAAAACGCTGATAAAAGAGATGTGCAATATATATATTACTGCAGCAAGAGACTCCTTAGATTTGAGGTTAGGGATAATTCAGTTAGAGATAATCCAATGTTTCCAAGTTTTCAATGCATGCCTTCATCCCAGTATAATGTCCAAAGATTCCTGACATGATTTCTATGACAGATTGATCTATCAACATGCGACATACCTTGACAAAAAGTTTGGAGCAAAGTTAGTTTTCTCTTATTCGGCTAGACTTAAATGACAAGGGAAAGCACACTTCTTTTCCAGCTGGTGGTCCCTGGAGATTCCCTGTGAGGAAAGGAACATACAGACGAATTATAATAATACATGTGAGCCTTGGGAAACACAGCTTTAAAAAAATAGTGCATTCCAAAATCAAATTACAGTTTGAACAGTAGGAAAATAATTTAAAATTCAACTTCTTTTGATACTAATATTGTTTCATGATAGATTTGAATGTGGACAAAATAGGACCAATATTTTTTCTTGCAGTCATTCTAACCAATAATTTAATTTAACAAAAAAAGCATGAAAGATTAATGGTTGTTAAAACAGAACTTCTCTCATCTTTAATTACTCAAAGAGCAAAGTCTTCAAGTGCTATCTTTGTTGACTTCTTTCCTCAAAAATCTCCAAACAATATTAAACTCTATGCAATGAATCATTGCATACCACATACTAGCTCCTGTCTGCCAATTTCTACCAACTCTTCCTGACCATTGTATTTAAGTTCCAGAGCTTCACTTTCAACTTGCTTTGTGAATTTGTTCCTCTTTATCTGATTGAGCTCCTCGAGTAGGCGATCCTTCAGATGCCGGACGATGCTGAGGATGTTCTACGAGTCTGTGGTGGCCAGTGCTATCATGTTTGCTGTTGTGTGCTGGAGCAGCAAGCTGAGGGTGGCAGACACCAGCAGAATCAACAAACTCATTTGTAAGGCCAGTGATGTTGTGGGAATGGAACTGGAATCTCTCACGGTGGTGTCTGAAAAGAGGATGCTGTCTAAGTTGCATGCCATCTTGGTCAATGTCTCCCATCCACTACATAATGTACTGGGTGGGCACAGGAGTACATTCAGCCAGAGACTCATTCCACTGAGATGCAGCACTGAGCGTCTTATGAAGTCATTCCTGCCTGCGGCCATCAAACTTTATAACTCCTCCCTTGGAGGGTCAGACACCCTGAACCGATAGGCTGGTCCTGGACTTATTTCATAACTTACTGGCATAATTACATATTACTATTTAACTATTTATAGTTCTATTACTATTTATTATTTATGGAGCAACTGTAATGAAAACCAATTTCCCCCGGGATTAATAAAGTATGACTATGACTATAATGTGCTATTCTTAAATTATTTTCCAAAATAAGCTTTATCTCCCCTTCAAAACCTTTCCCCTCGAGGAAAACTAAAGATTGAAAAGGAGGAGGTGCTTGCTGTCTTGAGGAAAATTAAAGTGGATAAATCCTCGGGACCTGACAGGGTGTTCCCTCGGACCTTGAAGGAGACTAGTGTTGAAATTGCGGGGGCCCTGGCAGAAATATTTAAAATGTCACTGTCTACGGGTGAAGTGCTGGAGGATTGGAGAGTGGCTCATGTTGTTCTGTTGTTTAAAAAAGGATCGAAAAGTAATCTGGGAAATTATAGGCCGGTGAGTTTAACGTCAGTAGTAGGTAAGTTATTGGAGGGAGTACTAAGAGACAGAATCTACAAGCATTTGGATAGACAGGGGCTTATTAGGGAGAGTCAACATGGCTTTGTGCGTGGTAGGTCATGTTTGATCAATCTGTTGGAGTTTTTTGAGGAGGTTACCAGGAAAGTGGATGAAGGGAAGGCAGTGGATATTGTCTACATGGACTTCAGTAAGGCCTTTGACAAGGTCCCGCATGGGAGGTTAGTTAGGAAAATTCAGTCGCTAGGTATACATGGAGAGGTGGTAAATTGGATTGGACATTGGCTCGATGGAAGAAGCCAGAGAGTGGTGGTAGAAAATTGCTTCTCTGAGTGGAGGCCTGTGACTAGTGGTGTGCCACAGGGATCAGTGCTGGGTCCATTGTTATTTGTCATCTATATCAATGATCTGGATGATAATGTGGTAAATTGGATCAGCAAGTTTGCTGATGATACAAAGATTGGAGGTGTAGTAGACAGTGAGGAAGGTTTTCAGAGCCTGCAGAGGGACTTGGACCAGCTGGAAAAATGGGCTGAAAAATGGCAGATGGAGTTTAATACTGTCAAGTGTGAGGTATTGCACGTTGGAAGGACAAACCAACGTAGAACATACAGGGTTAATGGTAAGGCACTGAGGAGTGCAGTGGAACAGAGGGATCTGGGAATACAGATACAAAATTCCCTAAAAGTGTCGTCACAGGTAGATAGGGTCATAAAGAGAGCTTTTGGTACATTGGCCTTTATTAATCGTAGTATTGAGTATAAGAGCTGGAATGTTATGATGAGGTTGTATAAGGCATTGGTGAGGCCGAATCTGGAGTATTGTGTTCAGTTTTGGTCACCAAATTACAGGAAGGATATAAATAAGGTTGAAAGAGTGCAGAGAAGGTTTACAAGGATGTTGCCGGGACTTGAGAAACTCAGTTACAGAGTAAGGTTGAATAGGTTAGGACTTTATTCCCTGGAGCGTAGAAGAATGAGGGGAGATTTGATAGAGGTATATAAAATTATGATGGGTATAGATAGAGTGAATGCAAGCATGCTTTTTCCACTGAGGCAAGGGGAGAAAAAAACCAGAGGACATGGGTTAAGGGTGAGGGGAGAAAAGTTTAAAGGGAACATTGGGGGGGCTTCTTCACACAGAGAGTGGTGGGAGTATGGAATGAGCTGCCAGACGAGGTGGTAAATGCGGGTTCTTTTTTAACATTTAAGAATAAATTGGACAGATACATGGATGGGAGGTGTATGGAGGGATATGGTCTGTGTGCAGGTCAGTGGGACTAGGCAGAAAATGGTTTGGCACAGCCAAGAAGGGCCAAAGGGCCTGTTTCTGTGCTGTAGTTTCTATGGTTCTATGGTTCTATGGTTCAACCCCATTTTTCATGTCTCTGTTCCACAACTGCTCTTCTCCAAAGTTAAGGCAAACACGACATTCTCGAACAGAGGAGAAAGTACAAGTTTAGTATAAGTGAAGGTGCTGTGACAACTAAATTTCCCAGAGTGCCCACGGGCACTTGAGAAGGAGTTGATTTGGCCTGAAACTTCCCAGCAGAGGTTACATTGCACCTTTAAAAGTTATCAAAAGCATCAGATATAAAATTTATTTTTGATGTTTTGTTTTTGTTCAAGGATAAGGAGAACATACTGCAAGAAAATAAATGTTGCATGGCTGCTTCCATTCTACTTTGTAGGTTGTCATATGAGCTTTAGCAGCAGCTATCTTTGTCTTTTTTTATTTCAGAGTTAACACTGCAGGATGATTAAAGGTTATTTGTGCATTTTGAAGTTGGGGGATTTCTTTTCATCACTGCAATATGTGGTTGATATGTAACTTTGAAATGTAGAGCAGTTTTTCATGGAGTGACCAGGTTGGAAACTGGCAGAAAAATGCAAGGTATGTATGACTCACAAAAGGATCTCTCAACTTGTCCTTTTTCTCCTCTTATAAATGTATAAAGAATCACATTCCAAAAAAGCATTTTTGACAAGATGGGAGAGGTTTGGAATGATTGGGATCAAAAATTTCTCATATGTTTTTATACAATAACTGATATTTAAATAACAATTTCAGAACATAAGTGCATATTTAAAATTTTAAAGTCAAATCAAAAATGTAACTGGAGTTCAGGAGATCTTCATGGACTGAAAGTAAAGTGAAACTACAAAGAAAGATTTTGTTCTGAAACTTTTCCAGAGATGATGACTGATCTGCCGAGTTTCTCCAACATTTTGTGACTCGTAGGGCACCACCAATGGAGTGAGAAACAGAGTTAATGGTTCACCTTGTCAAGTAGTTTTTGTGGAAAGGGAAACAGCATAAATGTTTGAGCATTATCATCTTTCCACAGATGCCACCTGATCAACTGAATGCTTCCATCACTTCTTGTCATATTGTTTTGGGGGTTGGGGATGGTGATGTTTGTTTTTCCCTGGACACCTTACCTTTCAGTCAAGTGCTAATACAATATCAATCTGAAATGTTCACTCTCTTCCTCCATACATGTGAGGGCTTCTCTTTTTGGAACAAAGGAAGATAGAGGTATACAACATGATAAGAGGTATAGATCAAGTAAACGGCCAGAGACTTTTTTCCCAGGGTGCAAATGGCTAACCCCAGGGGGCACATTTTTAAGGCAATTGGAGGAAATTATAGGGGAGAAGACAGAGGTTAGATTTTTTTATTACACAGAATTGGTGGTAATATGGAACACCCTACCAAGCATGGTGATAGAGGCAGATACATTAGGAGCATTTAAGAAACTCTTAGATCAGCGCATGGATGAGAAAATTGGAGGGCCTTGTAGGAAGGAAGGGTCAGATTGATCTTAAAGCAGGTTAAAAGGTAGGCACAACATCATAGGCTAAAGGGACTGTACTGTGCTGTAGTGTTTTATGTTCTATATTCACACATGCTGTTGAATGTACCAGCATTCTTTGTATTTTAGTTTACAAACATATATTGTTATGTGCTTTTGTATTCTTTTCAATCCTATCTGGTGAAGGTTGAAGAAATTTTTACTTCTGATTCTACACCTAAAATGTTGGAAATTCTCAAAATGAGCATTAAATGATCGATTACAATAGTTTTTTTTTAATTACCCTGTCACTGCAACTTAAAAAGAGTCATGAAAACTTGCATTGAGCAACATTGTTCACACATCTACTTTTGCCAAAAAATACTTGGTTACTTTATTTTGTCTGTAGTCTTACTGCAAAATCGTCACACTAGCAAAGAAAAGTTAATGATTCCTGATACATTCAAACTGAAAACATCAGTGATGATAGAAGGAATGAACCTTCATTTCAGGAGGGTGAATTTTCCAGCCCTTAAATAAAGGCAGAAGGACATGTATAGGGCTTCCTACAGCCAGCAGATCTAATTTGTGCAGGTGAAGCTAGACTGGGTGATCAGCAGAGGGTAAGGCAGGAAACAGCACAACAGTAACTTAGAGCTTATAGAAGGACTCTGTTAGAGGATGCAGAAGAGGACAGTTAGCTAGCTGGAAGAAAGATGGAAACAGAGCTGGCAAGTTGAATCACATGAAGTTCAGCCCTGAGAACTATGTTCTTCAAAAGTTTTATGTACTTTTATTTTGAGACACAGAACAGTAACGTGTCTTTCCAGCCCAATGAACCCACACTACCTGATACACCCATGTGACCAATTAACCTGCTGACCAATTAACCTACTAACCAATTAATATCTTTAGATGTGGGAAGAAAGCAGAGCACTAAGATGAAACCCATGTGATCACAGGGAGAGCATACAGACTCCCTAGAGACTGTGACAGAATTGAACCTGGATCACTGGAGCTGCCATAGTATCATGCTGACTGCCATGCTACTATGCTGCCCTTACAGAATAAATTCTCACAAAGTTGCCAAGTGCACCGCTATGCAATGGCCTTATCATGAGTGGTCTTTGAATCATTGAACATTTGCACAAGTGCAATGAAGATCTGTAGAAAAAGTTCCAATGCTGCTTGTCCTTCTTGCAGGGGAGTTCATTCTTCTCTCAGGTGTCCCTGAGCCAAGCCTTGAACTGCTCGACACACTTGCTGTAGCTAATCCCTATCTGTATGCTTCACTAGTTCTGGCAGGCTGCTAAGACCAGCTTTGATCCATTCTGAGTGCTCAACAGGATACCTTTGATCCGAAGCTGGCAAGAAATGAACCTCCTCTATCCAAACAGATTTTACCTTTCTTTTCTAGTGGATGCCTGATGCACCTGAAGGAACCAAAGCTGCTGCAGTTGCCCTGTTAATGCCATGCAATGCTGAATGCACGTGGTGCAGAATTTACATTAACATTTTACAAATACAATTTTTAAATTCACAAATAACCCCCAAATTCGGAGGGAATAATTAAGACTGACGGAGACTATGACAAGGTACTGAGATGTACTAAAACACTTGCAGAATTGCTGTACAATTGGCAAAAGGATTCCAATAGAGAATTGCGGGAATATTTTGTGAGCAGGCGGGGAATAGAAGGTTGAGGGGCCAGCCTGACAGATCTTTCAAAGTTGAAACCAAGTTGACACAGAGCGTTGCCACTGTGAGGAACAGCACAACTGAAGACCATCAATAAAAGATAACGTCTGAGTCATGGAGAAAGTAATTTCATCCAGAATCTCTTCCCTCAGAGAGCAGTGCATGCGGAGCTGGTTTTCAAAAAGTGATTCTGAGAATGCTGGTCATGTATTTAAACACATGAAAACACAGAAGGAAAAAAAAGCAGGGGTGGTAGGCCACCTGGCTCCTGAAGCCAGTCCTGTTATACAATATGATAATAAATGATCCACTCCAGGTCTCAATTTCTTCTCTCTGTTTGATGTCCAAAGCTCTGATTTTCAAAAAATTATCCATCTCTACTTTAAATGCTAATGATTTGGCATCCACAATCCTCTTAAGGCAAAGAATTGGAAAGTTTCATCAGTCTCCTTAAAGGGGAGGTTGGTTAAGGTCTGCATTTATACAGTACCTTTTGCAATCTCTGGATGGAATCAGAGAAGTAATTTTTAAGATGGGAAACATAGCTGATAACTTGAGTGCAGCAAGCACCTCACAAACAGCAATATAATGTAAGGGAACAGTCTGCATTTCAGTGTTGAATATATATTGACAAGGGTACCCTGGTTAACATGAGGCTGCAGATGCTAGAAACTAGAGCAACATGATGGAGAATTTGAGCAGTTCAGGCAGTATCTGTGGAGGAAAATGGTCAATCAACTTTGGACAGTTATCAAGACCAGCAAGCTGTAAGAACCTAACCCAAAATGTTGCCTGTCCATTCCTGGCCTTTTGAGCTCCTCCGACACCTAGCTTGTTGACTCTTGTCAATACCTTTCTGCTTCTAGAAAGCACTAATTAACTTTTCTGAAAAGAATTATGAATCTTAAACATTAGCAGGCACAATGCTATATCCAGAGCTCACTTGTGCCTGAACATGCTCAAGGGACAAGGTCCAAGATGTCATCAACCTATTCACCAAAGTACAAATACCATCTCAAATACTACTTCTTCAGTGAAGTCATAAGCGAGGATGGCCTTGTACTCAATGTGCACAAGACCAAGCAACCTGCCTCTACTACACTAAAACTAAGTTGCCCTCTAACAATAAAGGTTCACGCAGAAGACTGGAAAAACTTAGACCACACCTAACATCTCAGGGATTGACTCCCATTAATTCATCACTGTCTTCACTGTACCAACAAAGCCTTTAGTCGATTGAAGAAAAACTGATCAAGACTTCAGACCTGACTAAACAAAAACAATCATATTTGCCCCTCTATATGCTTCTGAGACCTGGAATACATATGGAACTCATCTTAAGACACTGGAAAAATACTACCAAGGTCAGATCCCAGCATCAGAAATGAGGAAGAATTTCTTTAGCCAGAGAATGATGAATCTGTGGAGTTTGATGCCACAGGTGGCTGAGGAGGCCAAGTCATTGGGTACATTTAAGGGAAAGGTTGATAGATTCTTGCTTAGTCAGGACACAAAGGGACATGGGGAGAAGGCAGGAGATTGGGGCTGAGAGGGAAATGGATCAGCCATGATGAAATGGCCGAGCAGACTCGATGGGTCAAATGGCCTAATTCTGTTCCTATATATTATGGTCTTATGGTCTTGTCTTTCAAATTCACTGGAGAAATAGGCAAACTTACGTTAACATCCTTTAAGCCTCAGCAACCACTTGACAGCCCAGAAAGCAGGGGTGTAAGCAAAGCATATTCAACCCCAAGGAAGAGACATTTTGATGCTAATTGTGGAATAAGTATTGACCAGGTCACTCAAGGTAATCCCAATTCTCTTCCAAAGATTATAGTTCAACCGCCCTTAAAAAAATGCAAATCATATTTCCAAAGTCAAATGAAATAGATGGTTTTGGCAAGTGACAACATTTAATCAGATATTTGTGTTACCCATTATGAATTGGAGTCCCTGTCCTCCAGAATAGGTTTTCTGTTCATTGCAAATGATTATCCTTGTTTCATGCTTTATTTATAAGGTGCATCACAGAAATTAAACAGTGTGAAATGGCTGCAGGCTGACAGAAATCTGTGATGTGATGAAAAGGAAATTTATGCATATATAAAGTTTTTCTTCCATATGTGATAAAACAAAGATCTTGAATTTTATAAAGCTTTTTATTAGGGTGCCCACAGTACCTTCAGCTAATTAAGGACTTTAGGTACTGTTGCATTGTAGAACATACTACAACCAATTTAGGCCAAACAAGATGCTATCAGAAATGCAATAAGGGAAAGACCAGGTAACTTTGAATGTGTAATAAATGTTAACCTACTCTTCAAATAGTATCATGTGAAACTTTATGTCAGCCCACAGGAAAGACAGGATGAATATCTCATTCTAAAGGTGGTAACATGGACAGGCTAATTCAGCATTAGCACGAAGGTATCAGTGAATACACATAGTTGGTTCAACTGATCAGTCAGCTTTTTCCATTAATGCACACCATTTCCCAGAGTTAACACGTTAAAAGGAAATTAAATCAACAGAAATAATTAGCGTTAATTTAGCCACGTGCAGTAAAGGCTGGATTAAAGGGTCATTGATTAATGGGCTCAAGGCTACTTTATTTATAAAATGGTATTATTCTTCTAATTCATACGGCAAAATGCTCACTGTGCTTATTCCATTATTGTCTTCATTAAGGCGAAATGGGTCCTTACATTAATTATTTTAATACCTAAAAAGCAGAATAGTACAAGTTTAAAATAATGGCCCATAGTTTGGTCAGCTGGCTGTTATCATTTAATTCTCATCTCTCACTGCACTACATGGATATATTTTAAATAAACATGATCCTACTGGTGTGAATTTCTAAACCTGTGTTTTGCACGGTCTAAGATCTTCTAACAACAAAGCAGGTGAATATAGCTTTTAAGAAAAGTATCCGCAACCAGTCATGCCGAAGGGTTTCGGCCTGAAACGTCATCTGTACTGTTTTCCATAGATGCTACCTGGCCTGCTGAGTTCCTCCAGTATTTTATTTGTGTTGCTCAGGTTGACAGCATCTACAGACTTTCCCTTGTTTGTCCCCAACCTGTCTATAGGGTCTCAGCCCGAAACATCAACTGTTTACTCTTTTCCATAGATACTGCCTTGCTAGCTGAATTCCATCAGCATTTTGTGTGTGTGGCTGTCTATACAGGGCTGCTTGAACTGAAAAGATGAATTGCTTATATCATACTATCTTTTTACAATGTTGTTGAACTTGACCTTGCTTCCAATATCTTCTAAATTTACACTCAGTGGCAACTTTATTAGGTAGACCATTCTAGTAGGGTAGGACCATGCTGCTGTAAGTGCATCCATTTCAAGTTTCAATGTGTTGTGCATTCAGAGATGCTCTTCTGCACACCATGATTGTAATGTGTGGTTATTTGAGTTACTGTCACCTTCCTGTCAGCTTCAACAAGTCTGCCCATTCTCCTCTGACTTCTCTTATTAATAGAGTGTTTTTGCTCACAAAACTGCCACACAATGGACATTTTTTTTTCTTTTTTTTGCACCATTCTCTGTAAACTCCAGAAACTGCTGTGCGTAAAAATCCTAGGAGATCAGCAGTGTCTAAGATGCTGAAACCACACTGTCTGGCACCAACAAACATTCCATGGTTAAGGTCATTTAGATCATATTTCCTCCTCATTCTGATGTTTGCTTCAAACAATAACTCAACCTCTTAACTGCGTCTACATGCTTTTATTTATTGAGTTGATTGGTTGATTAGGTATTTGCAGTAACAAGATGTACAGGCGTACCTAATAAAGAGGCCACTCAGTATATATACTTGATAAAAAAAAATTACCAAGTTTTATTGTCGATATTGTAACCCATTTCAGTTTGCACAATTTCAGACAAGAATACAATTGAATAATGGAAATCAGGCTAATAAGGTGAGCAAACTGCAGGTACAGTAATCCCAATAACGTTTAGGGTGGATAATCCTTTATATGTGATGACCGACACCAACCCAGTATCTTCAGAGCACTACTGCTCATCATAAACATGTTCTGAAGTGTAAGCGTAAAATGAAAATAGATAAACAGCAGATCTGAAATAAAAGTAGAAAATGGTTGAAACACCCAACAAGTTAGGCAGCGTCTGCAGAAAGGGAAACAGAGTTGATATTTCAGATCTGAGACTCTTGCAAGAGGACAGGCCCTTGATGCAAGTCAAATTGCCTAGCCAGAGAAACAAAGACAATGACAGCACAAAGCTGAAGACTGCTGTTATAAAATGATAGATATAGTAGGTGCTTTCAATGACAAGCTTTTATGAGGAATGAAATTACAAGACAGCCAAAAAAGAAAGAGATGGAGAGGTAGGTGTGGAAATAGAATGGGCAGAGATACTGAATCCGAAAGAGGCGAGTTCAGAGTAGTTCAGCTGAATAGCCTGTTACTGTTACTGATTAGAGTTTTTTTTTGTCTTGAGGCTCATTGAAGCTACTGTTATATTGGAAACATTAAAATATAAAAACACAAATTATATCAGAATGAATAAACTTGGGAATTAGGTGTAATTTATTCAAAGAATTCATAATAATTTTACATATATTATCAGAAAATGTAAGTGTTTTATGAACTCTTTCTAAAATTCCTGCTCAGAGTCCAGGGATAAGAAGGAATAACTTCCTTTTATGCATCAGTTACCATAGAAAATAAACTTGTCCTTTATTATCCATCTTAAACATGTACCAGACTCCTCTTCTGAAGTTCAGCTACATTGAAGTGAAATGAACTCCAGAAATGAATATTACTAGATTTCACAGTACATCAGAGGATTAGTACTATGCTAAGCTGAAGCTACATTTCTAAGTAGAAAGGACTAATGATCTGGACAGAGCTTCAGTGTAATGTGACAACTGAATGACAATATATGTTCTGCCACATAAACTTAGCCTTGCATCATCACAGTTAACGTTTGATAACCATCAGAATTTGTCCAGCAAGACATTCCATTGCATCAAAACTTCTCGAAATTGGTACATAGTTACCATAATGAGATGAGGAATTAATGTTGAACCTGCTGATGATGCCCATTCAGAGTCTCTGCATAAAGAAACAGCAATCACAACACCACAAAGCACAACTAAGAACTATCCAGCCAGGTTCCATGTGCTGATCCTGGACTAGTGAGTGAAACCAAAATCTTCTGATTCAGAGTCTAGATTGGTGACACACAGCCAACTGGCATGCTGTATGATCAGTCGCTGCTAATACATAAACTTGTTTATAATGCTGATAAAATAGAGAAGCAAATCTCTCTGCATGGAAATGTCCAATCACCTGTTAGTTCTACAATATTTATTATTAATGCCTCTTTTAAGTGCAGCATATCAAAGCAGAAAATATACATCACAAGTAAATAACTTATTAGTTGTTGAAGAACTTTAAATATTCAGAACTTTGTTAGCTGCCACATCAATCAAGCCAATTTTGCTTTGGAATAAGAAGTAAATGTCAACAGCACGAAACACTGGATCAAGTCTGACTAGTGAATTTGAAGTCAAAAGTAAATTTATATCAAAGTTCAGTAGCATGTTACCATATAGTACTTTGAGATTCATTTTCTCACTAGCTTTACAGGGGAAAAAAACAAATACAATAGCACCTTATAAAGATCTGTGCATGCATGGAGAAAGACTGATAAATACAAAGGAAGACAAACTATAAATAAAATTAATACTGAGAACATGAGTTGTAAGCTACTATTTCCATGTGTCTCAAACCTTCTTCCTGCCTGGTGGTCGAGACTGAGGCTTGAAGATGTGGTTGCAGTAAAGGCACTGCATTTTATGTTCATGACAAGGAGCTTGAGATAATGCCACATAAATGTCAAGCAGACTGGCAAAGAATACAATGGGATATAGATCAGTTGCAGATATGGGCAGAGAAATGGCAGATGGAGTTTAAACAGGCCAAATGTGAACTGCTGCACTTTGGTAGGCTAAATGCAAACAGACAGTATACCATTAAGGGCAAGACCTTTAACGGTGTTGATGAACCGAGAGTTCTTGGAGCCCAAGTTCATAAATCCCTGAAAGTGGCTACAAAGGTTGATATACTGGTAAAGGTGGCATGTGGAATGCTTATCTTTATTAGTCGAGGCATTTTTTTCCCCCAAAAGTCAGGATGTTTTGCTGCAGTTAGGCCACGTTGAGAGTACCGCATATAGTTCTGGTCACCCCATTACAGGAAGGATGTTTGGCTTTGGAGAAGGTACAGAAGATGGTTACCAAGATGATGCCTGGATTAGAGGGCATGTGCTACAACTACAGGTTGGATAAACTTGAGTGCTTTTCTTTGGAGTGGAGATTTGATAGAGACTTCTTAGATTAGGAGAGGGACAGATAGAGCAGACAGACAGTATCTTTATCTCAGGTTTGAAATGTCTAATACCAGAGGGCATACATTTAAGGAGAGAAGGAGTAATTTCAAAGGAGAAGAGGGTCAAGTTTTTTTTAAAACACAGAGTATGGTGAGTGCCTGGAATGTGCTGCTTTGAGTGGTAGTAGAGGCAGAAACAGTAGGGACTTTTAAGAGATGTTTTGATAGGCACATGAAAGGAAAATGAAAGGATATGGACATTGTTTAGGCAGAAAAGGTTAGTTTAGTTGGCCATTTGATTACTAATTTAATGGGATTTGGCAGAACATTGTGCATTGAAGGGTTTGTTCCTTTGCTGACCCATTCTATGTTCCATTTTCTTTGTTCATACTTGGTTATGTAATCTCTTGTTTAAAAAGATGATTGTCTGTCATTTGCACAAACACAAGAGATTTTGAAGATGTTATAAATCTTGAGCAACACATAAAATGTTGAAACAACTCAGCAAGTTATCTACAGAGGGGAATAAACATTTGATGCTTCAGGCCAAGACCCTTCATCAGGACTGAGGTAACTTGACTCACCTCAACATTGAACTGAATCAGCACCCTATGGATTCACTTTCAAGGACTCTACAACTCATCTTTTCAATATTCATTGGTTTGTATTTGCACAATTTGTCTTCTTTTGCACATTGGTTGCCTGTCAGTCTCTGCTTGGGTGTGGTTTTCCATTGATTCTACTGTATTTCTTTATTTTACTGCAAATGCCTGCAAGAAAATGAATCTCAGGGTAGTGTATGGTGATAGATAAATACTTTGATGGTAATAAAGACTTTGAACTTTGGAAAGGAAAGGGGCAGAAGACAGAATACTGTCTGTGATTTGTCATTTACCAGCCCACCTCTATTAAGTGTAAGGGCACCATTTTGCATGGAGGAATCTAATTTTTTTGGATTACTGAGACCACAGCATCAAAATGATAGCTGCACTTGGAATTATGCTTTCGGATAGTCACACACACACACACAAATGTTTAATTTCTTTCACAATTTAGCACATGCATTAACCCACTTAAAATAAATGGTTTAGTAGAGCTGCCAAATTAGCAGACAAAGGCATCTCAGATTAATAGAGAAGCATTCTGATGTGATTCACCCACAGTGTAATTACAAAGCCAATATTTGCTCTTGTTAAATCCACAAACAGCACGAATTGAATAATATTCTTTGGTTTAGTGCATTGTTGAACTCACTGGAAAACATCAATCATGAGAAATTATTGGACTAGTTCTATGAAAGATAGCAATTACAAATGCCAGCAACTGAAAGATTTGTTCAATGTTCCAATGGTTCCATTGCAGGAGCAATTTTTCAGGCTCTGAGATGATACCATATTTTTTTCCTATAACCCATTGAGCAGCTGTTCTCTTAAAGGTATAAATAATGTATTTTTATGCTTGCATTTTTTTTCCTCTGCATTCTTCCCTGTAACTGTATTCTAAGTCTACAAGACTTGTGAGAAGTTACTTTATCCTCTTGTTCATGGTAGAGCTGTTAATGGATTCTTTACCCATGAGTTGCAAATAGTAAAGAGAGGAAATCTTGCCCTGCATCTGTTTTTCTGTATATAAATTTCACCCTTCAAAGGCAAGCACTGCTGGGCTTTGCGAGTCAAGGTCAGCTGGTGCTTCATATAAATGCAATCAACTTGCTTACAAAAATGAAACTGCTTAACAAGTGAAAGTCTGTGTTGATAAAAAAAAATGTTCTATTTACCATTAAACCTTTCTTAGAGTATTTGTGTTCAAGACCTTTGGGGCAAGAATAGATCTGCAGTTGCTAGTGCTAAATGCTTTTGAGAGCGACAGATTTTGGTCCCCACACATTCCACTGGATCAATGAAACCAAATGTGCAATTGATGGATGATTTCGTATTGCCAGCCTTGAAGAAATTTCTCCATGCACTGGCTTGCAACGGATATTTCTGAGTTCCCTTCCCATCACATAGTAAAATGCCAGTTATGCACTTCCATAGCTCTCCATGCACTTAGTATAATATTATTGTAGATGGCAAGTCTAATTTCTGCAAGAAAAAGCAGAAAATTAAATGTTCAAACTACAGAAACTTTCCTGAGCCTTTGATCAGTGAGTTTCAAGGAGGCAGTTATGGATGTGGATCCAAGAAAGATCAAAATTCTAAATGCTGGGATGAAACTAATAAGATCTAACTGCCTCCTTCACATTCCTTTGAATGCTTTAGAAACTATTATTAAAAGTAAGTGATCCAATTAACACGTTGCTGAGGAAACAGATTGTATTCAATAAAGTGTTGGTTTTGTCATCACAGAAGTGCCAAAGAATCAACAGGGGCAGCGGAGAAATGACTGCGATTTAGAAGAAAGGAAAAAATAACTTGCCTTATGAAAGACAGCAGCTGATAAAATATGACAGTTTTAGAGCGCTGCATTTGGAAAGGGAAAAAAAATCACCCATATGTATATTCCACAATGGTGTTGGACCAGCCAGAATTATAACTGAAAATGTACAGAAGCTGATAAGTTTGGTGAGCAAATATAAAAGATTAATTTCTATTAAAAATGAGATCTAATTGTCTACTGCTCTGGTCAAGTAAAATATTAAATTGTGACAACTTTGAGACCCAAGAGATGTTTTTGTTACACACAAAAGAGCTATGAAGGTCTTGAGGTCATGGAGTCAAAGAGCACAGAAAAGGACTATCAAGAATTTACTTTAATCCTACACTAATCTCATTAATTCTCTCCACATTTCCATCAACTCCCCTCTTTCTCTAGGTGGGGTCATAGGCTAATTTACTGACCAACCAACCAGGACTACTTAGGATGTAGTTAGAAACCAGAATACCCGAGGAAAAGTCATATGGTCACAGTGAGAAATTGTAAACACCACACAGAAAATAACAAGTCACAAATTTGAGGTACGAACAGCTGGTCTACAAATTGCAAAATGCTTCTATTGTGTTCCTATTTTATTAGTTGCTCCATCAGGAATCTCAAGTACAATGCTATGCTTCTGGCCAGCAGTATATCAGAGTCCATGAGGAAGGGCATCATCACCCTCATCTACAAGCAGAAGGGGGAAAAGGAGGACATTAGAAATTGGAGACCCATCTCTCTCCTGAATGTGTATTACAAGATCCTGTCCAAGGCTATCGCCAACAGGGTCAAGTCTGCTCTGGGACAGGTTATCCACCCGGACCAAACCTGTGCTGTACTGGGCAGGAAGATCTCAGGCAGTCTTGCGCTGCTGAGGGACACCATCGCCTACGTGCAGGACAGGGGGGTGAACGCCTGCCTGGTCAGCTTGGACCAGGAGAAAGTCTTCGACAGGATATCGCACACGTACATGGCGGACGTACTCTCCAAAATGGGATTTGGGGAGGGAATCCGGAATTGGATTAGACTGCTCTACACAGTCAGCCGTAGTGCAGTCCAGGTCAATGGGTGGGAAACAGACAGCTTCCCGATCAGGTCTGGAGTCAGGCAGGGCTGTCCCCTCTCCCCTGCCTTGTTTGTCTGCTGCATAGAACCCTTTGCGGAAGCCATCAGGAGGGATGAGGGCATAAGAGGAGTGATGCTGCCAGGCAGTGGAGGGACCCAAGTGAAAACCTCCCTGTACATGGACGACGTCACCGTCTTCTGCTCTGATCCGAGGTCAGTTCGCAGGTTGATTGACATCTGCGAACAGTTTGAGCTAGCGTCGGGGGGCAGGGTCAACCACAGGAAGAGCGAAGCCATGCTCTTCGACAACTGGCCCAACCGATCCAGCATCCCCTTCACCATCAGGTCTGACCACATGAAGGTGTTGGGGATCTGGTTCGGAGGGTTCTGGTTTGGAACTGGCAGGAGCAGACTGCCAAGGTGAAACAGAAACTGGGACTGTGGGGAGGGCACTCCCTGTCGATAACAGGCAAGAACCTGGTCATCAGGTGTGAAGTGCTTTCAGAGCTCCTGTACTTGGCGCAGGTGTGGCCCGTCCCTGCTCCTACAGCTCAGAAATTACCCGAGCTGTCTTCAGATTCGTCTGGGGATCCAAGATGGAGCGGGTGAGACAGACCGTCATGCACAAGTCCCTGGACAACGGGGGTAAGAACGTCCCCAATGTCGCCCTCACCCTGATGGCCAGCTTCGTATGTGGCTGCATCAGGTTGTGTGTAGAACCCAGGTATGTGGGCATCAAGTACCACTATATGCCCAGGTTCTACCTGTCGCCCTGGCTACGAAGGATGGGTCTGGCTCCACTCCCGTGCAACGCCCCAGTCAGCTGGTCGTTGCCGGCATACCAGTCCTACGTATAAAAGTTCTTCCAGTAGGACGCCTTTGACCACAGGGCCATCAGGCAGTGGTCAGCACGTAATGTCCTGCAGGCACTGCAGGAGAAGGACATGATGGACGCTGTGGGGTGGTTCCCTGAGCACACCTTCCAGTTCATCTGGCAAAATGCCTCATCGCCAGATCTCACCAACAGGCACCAGGACCTCGCCTGGCTGGCGGTGAGAGGAGCCCTCCTGTACGCCCGGAACGTTGTCTCTGCACCCCACTGCCCACGGGAGGACTGCAGTGAGGAGGAGTCTGTGACCCACCTCTTTGCACACTGTCAGTTCACAAAGAGGGTGTGGAGGAGGATGGACGGGCTAGTGTCACGTTTCATCCCCAGCAGTTGCGTAACAGAGGACTCTCTGATCTACGGGCTGTTCCCGGGGACGCACACGGAGACCAACATCCGGTGCTGCTGGCAGATCATCAACTCGGTGAAAGGAGCTCTTTGGTCGGCCCGAAACTTGATGATCTACCAGCACATGGAGATGTCCGTGGGAGAATGCTGCCGACTGGCACATTCTCGGCTGCAGGAGTACGTGCTGAGGGACGCACTGAAACTCGGTGCAGCCACCGCAAGGGCCCGGTGGGGAAGGACCACAGTATAGGTTTCTCCACCCGTGGGAGTGGGAGGGGTCGGGGGCGGGGAGTATACCCCTTAACAATGAACAATGATGTGGTAAAGTGAACAACTGGAGTGCCACGTGGGTGGCCATAAGTATGGATATGTACTGACTATAATGGAAACATATGTAAAGGATGGAAAGTTATTGAATGGTTTATTGTATATAATTTTATTTTTGCATAAAGTATATTTTGAAATAAAAAAATCTGAATATAAGAAAAGTTTGAAGAAACTTGGGCTTTGGAGTTTGAAAAAGTGGTAGATATGTGATCTAAAAGAATCATATAGGATGATTGAGATAAAGGAGATGTTAATTATAAATATTGTTTTAAACTGAGCATACAATGAAAAAACACCAAATGAAATCATCTGCAGTATCATTTCAGGAAATCATTTTTCATACCAAAAAAAAGTGATCATAACATTTCCGGGTGTTCAGTATAGCTTTCTGAATGAAATAATTAATTTGTACTGAAGGAAATTTAGATTCTCTCTGGGTAGATGAGTCATGACAGACTGATCAATCTTTAATTATTATGATAGACTGATCAATCTTTGCATGCTGTGATCTTGCAAGATGGTAGAAATTAGGCATATCTCAGTGTATTCTGTCAACTTGCACATCCATATATTGCTTCAATAGATCACGCTTACACCGATATATGAGGTACCTGGATAAGGAGAATGCAGGATGTGTACCATGTCTGATGCTGACAAGTCAAATCCTGAAAAAAAATGTGTTGGTAAAAAATGCATTTTTAAATTTTATTCACCATTGATGATTATACAATAATTCTTGTAAGGACAGTTAAGAGTTAACAGCAAGGCTGAGTTTGTGCTTTGACAATTTTATTTCCTTGTCCAATATCAATGATTCCGATGAGTTTTTTTTAAACAACAGTCTAACAATCTCATATCTGCCATACCAATACCAATTTTTACCTTGTAGTTTTATTGAATTATTTAAATTTTAAACTTCCCAACAGCTGTGGTGTGATTGCAAATTATCTTCATATCACAATACCAGGTGTGGTGTCATATCTTCAAGCCAGCTCAAGGAAATGTTTTTCTGTTCTCTGTTAAGTGAGTTACTCTTAGTTGCAGCAATAACACTGGAGATTACAATTTACCATGATGACTTCAGGAGGAAACAGGAAAACTTGCATCAGTATCAATATCATCGCAAACTATCCCAATAAACTGGAAACAGACCTATCAGCCTGTAACCTGAAACACTCAGTGGCCACTTCATTAGGTACACATGTTTGTTAATGCAAATGTCTAATCAGCCAATCATATGACAGCAACTCAATGCATAAAAGCATGCAAACATGTTCAAGAGGTTCATTTGTTGTTCAGGCCAAAATCAGAATGAGGAAGAAATGTGATCTGAGGGACTTTGACCATTGATTGTTGATGCCAGATGATGTGGTTTGAGTAACTCAGAAACTGCTGACCACCTTAAATTTTCATGCACAATAGTTTCAGAGTTTGCCGAGAATGGTGTGAAAAACAAAAAAAAAATCTGGTGCACGGCAGTCTGTGGGCAAAAACGCTTTGTTACTGAAAGAGCTTAGAGGAGAATGACCAGACTGCTTCAAGCTGACAGAAAGGCGACAACATCAATAACCACACTTTGCAAAAGTGGTGTGCAGAAGAGCATCTCTGAACACACAACATATCGAACCTTGAAGTGAATGGGCTACAGAAGCAGATGGCCATGAATGTATACTCAGTGGCTACTTTATTAGTAATGGACATAGCTAATAAAGTGGCCAGAGAATGCATTTTCTAATTATAACCTGGGAGAATCTGAGTCTCCAGTTTTGGAATAGGTAGATATTCCTAGAATATAGAGAAAAAACACTCTTGGGAAGTGGGAGTGATTCCTTAACAGAGTGCCTCATCGTCCCATCCAGTTTGATAAGACTTGTTAAGAGTTTAAAAACAGGAAATGATTTAACGATTAAGGTCTTCCATTTGAGGTTGAACATAAAATACAATTTGGTAAAAATACTTAAGTCCTTGAAGTCTGAGCCCTTTCTGGATTGCAAACTTGCAGGAGAGTGCTGAAAATTTTACCTAGAAGTGTGATTCAGTTGGGTGTTGATGAAATGTCATATGGCACCACTGAGACAAGTCAGTCTTGTGTATTTACATGTTTCATAATAAAATGAGGAAGCTGATAAACAAAATGTTATCCCACTGTTCCATGCATAAAAAGGCATTGGCAGTAACTCCATTCTGGAGCTGGTGAATTGGTACTGCATGCTGTCTGTATCATTTTTATTATTTGAAATAACAAAGAAGTAGGCCCCTGTGTTCATCAAAGGAAGAATCTAATTGATCTTCACGCTGCTATCAGCTGTCAAAACCACAGCAGCATTAACAGGAAGGGACTATGGAGAACTATTTAAATTTTAATTCAAACATTTACACACGTCTCTGCCAAAGGAGGTGTAAGAAGCTCCTTCCCTCCGTTACCCTGCGGGTCAGCTTTGGACCAGGTGTAGCACCTGCTTAGACCCACATTCAGGGTCATGTGAAGCCATGGGAGCAGGTGGTGGATGGTCGTATGAGCAGCTGGTGCATATCACAAGTCTTGGTTATGCGATCACTGACACCAGGCAGACAATCTCTGAAGATATTGATAATGGCTGGGATCTCCTGCCTTGTAAAGACACCGTCCAGAAGGCAATGGCAAACCACTTCTGTAGAAAAGTCTACCAAGAACAGTCATAGTTATGGGAAGACCACGATCACCTACGTCATACGACAGAGCAGGTTATGAATGAAGAAATGAGAATGGAGTCAAAGACAGGACTGGTGAGAATCAGGAGTGTGGTTTGCCATGTTAACAACAGTTCCAAATTTCACCACATAGCGAGTGGAGGGAGATTTAAGCAATTCAATAAAACAGGAAGAAAGGGTTAACATCAGAAATATTCACCATGAAATTACAGGGTTATTGTAGAAACACATGCAGAAAATGCCAGACACTCTCAGTTAGTCATGCAGCATCAGGGGGAAGAGAAGAAGGATCGATGTTTCAGTTGAAGGACCATTCATCAGAACTGGAAAGATGAGAAAACTTGTGTTAAGCTGCAGAGAGGGTGACAGAAAAAACAAAGAGAATGTCTTTGATGGGGTGACAGACAATGGAACAACATTGTCAAAGAAACAATTACTACAGAACTGTCTGCTAGAAATAGAAAATATAAAAATAAACAATTTAAAAGGGGAAGGTGCAGTCACATTATTCCGCCCCCCCATCTGCTCTGCAAATTTTAGGCAGGTGTCTCCTTCTTCCAGTCCTTGTGCCAGAATGTGTGGTGACACCTGCAGGATACCCCAGCACACTCTTGGGTATGTTGGTTGCTACCGCAAATGAGACATTTCACTGTATGTTTCGAGCTACATGTGATAAATAAATCCAAATCTGACCGTTTCTCTTCCCATTGATGTTCCTTGACCAGAACAAGTGAAATGTATATTTGCTGCATGTCCACCTTTCACTCCATGGGCTTGGTTCTCGTTGCTTTGTATGTGAAGGGGTTTCTTCTGAATTTCCTAATGGATTTATAATCTGTGACAATAGCGTACATCTAGAATGTATCTTTTTTGTCCTTATGGTGTTTTCTTGGGGGGAAAAAAATGCAGAATTCAAAGGTTCATTTATTATCAAGGTATATAATTCTGAAATTCTTCTTCTCCAGATAGCCACAAAGCCAAGAAAGGCAAGACTGGCAACATGACGATATGATGATTCCCACCGCCCCCCCCCCCGAAATCCTCCTCTACCACATAAAAAACAAGAAAGATCAGGCAAAAAAAAACAAATACACAGAACATAAAAAGCTACAAGACTGAAAAGAAGTCCATAGATCATATCCGATTCCATATGCAGTAAAACCTTGGTAATATCCTCCAGGCACAGCCGCCGGCCACACAGTCTCTCCTCTCCAGCAGCAGAATGATCCCTCCAGCAATCAAAACAGGCAGCTGACACTCACCTTCTGCATTTGCCTCGATGTTTCAATCATTCTTGCCGCTTTAACTGGCAAACAATGGAAGCTTTAATCGCCTCACACCCCCCACAGCTTCCTTGCCACGAGGCTCGTGCTCGCTGTTTCCTGGAATCCTCTCAGGGACAGCAAAGTATTGTATCACCCAAACAATCTCCAAACTGCAAATCACGGGCTTCAACAGTTCCAGAAACACATTACAAACAAAAAAAAACAGATGTAAAAGACATAAAGGAAATGAAATAAATAGTTTTATGGTCTATCCAGATGTCAACTGTGGGAGCATTGTACACAAGTGCCATCTTGAATTTATGATTAATATATGTTTTTCTTGTAAATGCAGTTTATATGATGCTGTGATGTTGCTGTAAGTAAGACTTTCATTGCATTTGCATGTACCTATGAATCTGACACTAAGTTTTAGCTTTATTTGTCAAATGTACATCAAAATCTACAGTGAAATGCATCATTTACACCATCAACCAGCACACTCTGAGGCTATACTGGGACAGACGACAAGTGTGGCCATGCTTCCACCATCAACATAGCATGCCCACGACTTACTAACTCTAACCCTTACATCCTTAGGAATGTGGGAATAACAACAGCTTTAGGCAAAAGGGCAAATGGCAGCACCAGGCTAGTGATTGGTCACCGCATCTCACACACTGGACCAAGTGCATTTTCATTGGGACTTCTTGTTTTTGGTGCTGAACATGCCACAGTAGCATAGTGGTTAGCACAACACTATTAGAGCTTAGGGCAGAATTAGGAGTTCAAATCCAATGTCATTTGTAAAGGACACGTATGCCTTCCCCATGGAATGCGTAGGTTTTCTCCAGGTGCTCTGGTTTCTTCCCACAGTCCAAAGACTGTGAGGTTAGTAGGTTAATTGGCCATTGTTATTTCTCCCTTGATTGAGCTGGATTAAGATCGGGAGTTGCTGGGCTGTGTGACTTGAAGAGTCTATTCCATGCTGCATCTCCATAAATAAAACTCCAAGCGCCCCTACCCCACATTTCTCTCTACTGCAGCATCTTGATCTAGTGTGCATTTTTCAGTCTGTAGATTTCTTTGTACAACATTGACAGCTTTTATCTTCTCTTTCAGTGATTCCTTGCTGAATCTATGTTTAGCTTTAACTCACTAATAATGATCTAAGCAAACGTGAGGTGTTTCACTTTGGTAGACTAAGTGTAAGGATGAATGTACAATAAAGAGAATGATCTTTAAAGACATTGATGCACAGAGGTGATCATGGGGTCTAAGTACAAAGCTCCCTGAAAGATTACTGAAAATGGCAACACAAGCAGATAAGGATGGCAAAGGCAACATTTGCCATACTTGCCTCCATCAGTCAGGGCATTGAGTGTATTGATGTCATATTCTGCCTGTATTTGAACTGAAATGTTCAGTTCCAATTGCTCCATCCCAGGAAGTATGTAGAGGCTATAGACATGGTACAGAAGAGGTTTATCATAGAGATTCCTGGGCCAGAGTGTAGAAGCCACAAGGAGAGGTTGACCAGCTTGGATTGTTTTCTTTGGAGGCTGAAAGAATTGCTGACTGAAATCATGTGTGTCATAGATAGGTTAGATGGTCAGAGTCACTTTCTCAATGCAGATTTGTGAAAAAGCAGAGAATGTGATTTAAGGTGTGAGCAAAATATTATGAGATGTGTGGGGCAATTAAAAAAAAGATAGAATGTTTTAAGTGCATGGAACGTACTGCAGGGATAACGGTAAGAGGAATATTGCAGGCAGATGGTTTAATTCGGCATCACGGTGAACACCGACATCATCGGATAAAAGGCTGTTCTGCATTGTTTTATGTCCAGAATAAGAATCATTTTATTGCCAGTATGTGAAACATACCAGAGTTGATTGTGGTTTGGTGCCAAGCAGAAAACACAGGACAACACTATTACAGACAACACAATAGCAACCAAAAATTTACAAGACAATAAATAGCGCAAACAGCCATGAGCAATCAACAATTAGCAGAACGGTCTCACGCACAAATATCAATAATCAAACTTAAGTAAATGTGAACATATGAACAGACTTAACAATTATCAGCAGAACAAGGATTTATGATCTGCCAGATAAAATGGAATTTTTCCCAGGGTTCCAGTATTCATTTTCTGTTTTTCACCCCACTCTATATTATAATAACACAAAAAAATGCAACCATCTATTTACTGCCAGGCCATCTAGTCTCAAGATTCCTGCAATGTGTTTCACAGTAAGAATGGAACAATAGACCTAATTCACAGCATACGCTCAGTGGCCACTATCTCCTCTACCTAATAAAGTGGTCACTGCGTGCATGTTCATGTCTTCGCCTGTTGTAATCAATCCATTTCAAGGCTTGTCATGTTGTGCATTCATGCTCTTCTGCACACTACTGATGTTTATTTGAGTTACTATCATGTCCTTGTTAGCTCGAAGCAACCTGGCCATTCTCCTCTGACCTCTTGTTAACAAAGCATTTTCACTCTGGTGCTAGCAATCATTCCAAGAGCAAAGTCACTTGGATCACATTCCCTCCTCATTCTGATATTTGGCTTGAGCAGCAATTGAACCTCTTGACCATATCTGCATGCACTAAGTTGGTGCCACACGATTAGCTGATTAGGTATTTGCATGAATGAAGTGTACCTAATAAAGTGGCCACACGGTGAGTTCCAGAATTCAATCCCCGCTCAGTATTCAGCTTCTATCACTTACCACTAGCCTTTCAAGCAAGCGCTTTCTGCTTTGTTCATAGCACTGGTAGTCATTAATGCCACAGCAAATTCCCACCAGACTCACTTATTTGATTCTCACAACTCTTGATTCTTTGTTTAATTCAGAACCAGGGAAATCAATTTCACTCCCCATCTAGTAAGAAATGCATAGCACTTGTCAATTCTCAGTTCTCACTCTTTCCTCAGGAGTTTTATTTTCAAAACAAAAAGGTCTCAGTTGTATTGTAGGTTTTCAAACAGAGTTTCTGCATCGCAGGACAACATTCTGAATTAGGAAGACTGTCAGAATTGCTATTTCTCATTTTGGTTGCACGTAAAATCAGAGAAGTTGGAAGCAGCAGTTCTTTGTTAACGATAATTTTAACTTCATACATAATGTCATAAGTAATCTTGGTTTTCCATTAGATTCATAGAGCCATACAACATGGAAACCAGCCCTTCAGCCCAACTTTACCACGCTGACTGTATTGTCCAGAGCTAGTTCTGTCTGCTCATGTTCAGCCCATTGTCTTTTAATTATTTCATATCCCTGTGCTTATTTGATTGGTTGTTAAATGTTGCCAATATACCTGCCTCAGCCACTACTTCCAGCAGCTCATTCAAAATACACAGAACCCTTTGTGTGAAGAAGCTGCCCCGATACCCTTTTTAAATCTCTCAGCTCCAATCTCAATTCTATGCCCTCTTGTTTTTAAACATCCTCTCCCTGGGAGAAAAATTAAAGACAGTGTGCTTTCACCCTTTCTATGCCCCACATGACCTTTTATCACCCCTCAATTCTCTACATTTCACAGAATAAAGTAACCTCCCCTTGTAACTCAGGCCCCCAAAGTCCAGACAATATGCTGGTAAATCTTTTTTGCACTTTCGAGTTTAATAACACCTTTCTTATGACAGGGCAACAGAAACTGTACATAGCAGAGTGCAGTAATGTTTCCAACTTCTTAAAAAAAACACACATTAAGCTCTATTTACTCCTGAATAAACATTACAGCATTGAAGTAGTCATCACATATTGCGAAGACTGCTACAGATGCAAGCCTGTACAAAGAGGTTCCTGCTTGGGATGCCCATTAAGTTTAAGAAAACAAAACATTTTGTGCGTGGTTGGAGCCAATCTGGGATTGATCCAAGCGATATATGATATAAATCAAGGATGTGCTGCTCATCATCATTTAATAACTTCCTGGAGCCTATTATAAGAGCATATGGTACACTTGAGAAAATGGCAAGTGAAGAATGATTGCCCACTGAATCCTACCCACTTGCAAAGGATGGAAGATATATGAATTTTAACCCCTTGAGGAATATTTCTCCTTTGCTGCTAAACAAAAGGATTAAACTAAATGCTCATGAGACTCAATGAATGAACAAGTGCATGAGGGGAACTGAGTTTTAGGTAAGATCCATACATGCAGGGTAGGAGAGCATGATTGAGATTACAGGTAGTTGTGCTATAACATAATGGCTATGTTCCTAAGAAATGCTGTGTTACAGAAAGCCATGTTACAGCAGAATAGGCTCTGGTTGGCTTCAAAATACAAGTCTAAACAGGTTTTGCTGATCACAATGGTGCTACTACCAGTGTGGCCTGCGCAATGCAAATGTTGCTCCCCAATGCATCAACTGCGTTGCAGCTAATTTGCGTGATGACACATGTAGTATGAGAATTGTTCTCACAAAATAATTAGGAAATGCCAAAAGGTCAACAAGAAGGCATATAAGGAACTACAAAATTAAAGAAAAACATCATTGTTAAAGAACAAAATATTATTTTATAGACATTTCAATAACAAAAACAAAATGAGATCTGCGATATAAAATTATTACTTTGCTTCATTTTATCTGGAACTGAGAAGGGGGAGAATTATTTTAATTGAATGAGTTTTAAGGTAAGTGCATTTAAATTTTTTTTAAAGTTATGTTAAATAAACTAATCAAAATCAGTTTGTTGCAGATCGATAAGATAGCAGAGGCATTATTTCACATACTTAGTAGCTCATTAGAAAATAGTGCCAAGCACTTGCAGCTCACAAAGATAAAAACCTATATTTAAGAGGGAGAATAGAACTTGTCCTGGGAATTGTAGATCAATCAGATAAACAGAGAAAGATGAGATAATAGAAATACTATGAAAGGAAATATAGAAATATGAAGTATGATCATGAATTGCTCAAATGTATACTATTTATTGAAGAAGTGACAAAGAGAAGACAATACCATGAGACACATACAACTTATCTGGATTTTCAAATGGCCTTGGGTAAGGAACCATGTATTAGGGCAACGAATAAGATCAGAGAATGCAGAGTCAGTGGAAAAATCAAAAATCAACCATGACTGAATTGCATTACCTATTCAATGGGCCAAATGACCTAACTGAGCTCCTATATTTTATGATCTTGTAGTCTGAGAGGCAGAAGGTGTTGCCTTGGAGAGAACAGAGGAATAGATCTTCACAGTGGAAGGAGGGGTTGTGATCCCATAAAGATTAGTGCTAGGATGGCTGCTGTTCATATTATAAATTAACGATTTGGAAACTGGAATCAAATTCACTATGTTTTTAATTTGGAGCAGTGAATTTTAAAACAAAAAAATTTGCAGATGTTGGAAATCCAAAGCAACATACACAACCTGCTGGGTGAACTTTGCAGATGAGGAAGAATCCATGGAAATAAACAGTTGTTTCTTGGGCCAAGACCCTTCTTTAGGCAAGAACAGTGGTCAAGACTGAGGATGCTTGGTACAAATTACAGGAGGGCATTAATAAGCTTCCAGAATGGACAAATAACTAACAAATAAAGTTCAATATAGATAATGTGATGGTGCCTTTGATGGACTTTATCAAAGCCTTTGGCAAAACCCCATATGGGAAGACCTTCCAGAACATACAGTTGCTTGGTATTCAGGATGAAATAGCAAACTGGATTTAACATTGGCTTTTTGCAATTTGTGTTCAAATAGAAGCCAGAAAGTGGCAGTAGATAGCTACCGCTCTGATTAGAGCCCTGAGATTGGTATTAAGCAGGAGAGATAGGTGCTGGATCTGTTGTCATATGTGGTAAACTGGATCAGCAAATTTGTGGATCACACCAAGATTGGGGGGCTTAATGGATCATGAGGAAGGCCATCAAAGTTTGCAGAGGGATCTGCAACAGCTGTAAAAATGGCCAAAAAATTGCAGATGGAATTTAACGCAGACAAGTGAGGTGTTATACTTTGGGAGGTCAAACAGGTGTAGGATTTAGATTAGATTAGTTTAGATTATGAGAACACTCAGTCCTCTTTTATTGTCATTTAGAAATGCATACATGCATTACGAAATGATACAATGTTCCTCCAGAGTGATACCACAAAAAACAGGACAAACCAAAGACTAACACTGACAGAAACACATAATTATAACATATAGTTACAGCAGTGCAAAACAATACCACATTTTGATAAAGAACAGACCATGGGCATGGTAAAAAAAGTCTCAAGTCCCGATCGACTCCTGAGTTCCCGATTGCAGGCGGCAAAAGGGAGAAACTCCCTGCCATAAACCTCCAAGGCACTGACAACTTGCCGATGCCTTGGAAGCAGCCAACCACAGCCAACACCGAGTCTGTCCATCCGAAAACTTCAAGCCTCCGACCAGCCCCTCCGATACAGCCTCCCAAGTGCCATCCTCTGCCGAACGCCTTCAACCTAGCCCCAGCCTCCGAAACAAGCAAAGCCGAGGATTCAGGGACTTCAGCTCCGGAGATTCTGGTTACCACACAGTAGCAGCAGCAGCAAAGCGGGCATTTCAGAAGCTTCTCCAGATGTTCCTCCATATTCTCACGTCTGTCTCCATCAAATCAGAATTGTGCACGGTCCCCTACTTGACAGATTACAGATATCATTCACCAGAGAGGCTGCACGCACTGCATCGTGCCGCCATCTTCTCCTCCTCCTCCTCCTCCAAATGGACTGCGAATGGTAGGGTGCTGAGGAAAATGGTAGAACAGAGGGATCTGGGAATAGAGATCCATAACTCCTTGAAAGTGATATCACAGCTAGCTAGAGTTGCAAGGAGAACTTTTGGCAAATTGGCCTTCAGAAATCAAAGTACTGAGTACAGGAAATGACATATTATATTGAAGTTGTACAAGTTGGTGAGACCAAATTTAGAGTATTTTGTGTATTCTGCTCATGAGATATCAAATGGATTGAAAGAGTAAGAGAGGATTGAAAAGTTGGGACATTTTGCTAATCATGACAAGTTAGACAATGCTTTCAGTCTTACACAGAGCTCTGATTGCAATATTGGAGAGTGCATAGAGATTTATTAGGATAGCATTGTAAATGTGAGTGCACAAAATAAAAGGAGCAGGCGTAAGTTCTTCAGGCCTGCTCTTCAATTCGGCATGATCTTGGCTGACCTGCCCAAGGGTCAAATCTTCCACTGTACCAGTTCCCCATAGTCTGAATTCCCTATTCTTTCAAGCAGTTTATTCACTCCCTCTAAATACTCGGTGGGACGAGAAGATGGCAGCGCGCCGCCCGTGTGCAGCTGTCTGGTGAAAATGATATTGTATCCGTTAAATAAAACTGTGGACAATTCTGATTTGATGGAGATGGACGTGAAAGCACAGAGGAACATCTGGACAAATTTCTGAAACACCCGTTCGCTGTTGTTGTTACTGTGGTCGTGAATCTTTCAGAGGGTAGGCCTCAAAATCCCCGGCCTTGCCTGCTTTTGACGACCGAGAAGGAGGTCGAATCGTCCGGACAGAGAAGGCGCTTAGTACTCGGTGTCGGAGAGCTGATCAGAGCTCGAAGTTTTCGGATGACTCAGAGTCGGATTGTGATTGGCATGGCAGGGAGAGTTTTTCTTCCTTCTCTCGTCTGCGTGAGATGTGGGACATTTGAGAAACTTTGAACTTTACTGTGCTCACAAACTTCTTCATCAGGTTATGGTATTGTTACATTGTTTGTAACTATATGTTATAATTATGTGGTTTTGTCAGTTTTTTCAGTCTTGGTTTGTCCTGTGTTTTGTGATATCACACCAGAGGAAATAATGTATCATTTCTTAATACATGCATTACTAAATGACAATAAAAGAGGACTACGTGTCTTCATAATCCTAATACCTACATTGATCTAGCCTCCAAGTTCCTCAGGGCTGAGAGTTGCAGAGATGCACCATCTTCTACAAGAAATGGGTGACTAGATCAGATCATCCTCATAGTGGCTTTAGACTTCAAGCCTTTAACACAACGAAAAGTTTTAATTGTGAGGTTGCTCAGAAGTCAGTTCCTCCCCCCCCCCACCATATTAGGGCCCTCCCAATTTGATCTGTGTGCAATGCTATCACCCAAAAAAAGATAAATGGTGACCTCTTCAGTTTAAGGAAGCAATGTGGCACATTTCTTCCTTTGAAATCCGGTAGAAAATGATGTATGCATTCACAGGTAACTTGTAAGCCAGCTGTGACACCTTTCCTGTGTTGTCTGCTGGGAAACAGGTGGACACTTGTTGAAGCTTTCTCTTCATGGCTGATTTTCATCTGTGAAGGATATTAGTGCTTGATTTTAAGATCATCCAAGAGTGTTATGGTCATTATTCCAGACTTATTCCACATGAATGGATTTGAACAGACATCTGTTAATTATTAGCCTTGGCCTCTGATTCTTGTGTAGAAGCAGCCATTGTGCTACCAAATTCCCATTGAATTAGAGCTATTTTCAGCTTGACTTTTCTGGTTTTCAGATGTACCTGCTTTTTATTTGCATAATTTGAGGATAAGGACTCAAAAAGGTGGACAAATAGATACTAAACTACCAATAGGAATTGTGCATGTAACACAAAATATCATATTCTAAAGAGTGCAGTGAATTCCTGAGCTAACTGGTCCAACGTCAACAGATATGATCACCATGCTTTGCTTTTGGAGTCATAGTGTGATAGAACACAACAGCACAAAGAGGCTCTTTAGAAACATCGCAAACCTACAGCACAATACAGGCCCTTCGGCCCACAAAGTTGTGCCAAACATGTCCCTACCTTAGAAATTAAGAATTATCTCTGGCCCATCTAGTCATTAATGAATTATTTGGCTTTGTCCTATCAAAAGGCAGCTGCATCATCGCCTTCTATACTCCTCCCATCCATGAAATCCAAATTTCTCTTAAATGCTGAAATCAAACCCACATCCAGCATTTCCATTGGCAGCTTGTTCCACATTCACCACCCTTTGTGTGAAGTTCATGTTCTCCTTATAAACTTTATACCTTTCACCCTTAACCCACAACCTCTTGTACTAGTCTCACCAAACCTCAGTGCAACATGCCTGCTTGCATTTACACTATCTATATCCCACATAATTTTGTATACTTTTATAAAATTCCTCCTCATTCTCCTATGCTCCAAGGAATAAAGCATAATTTATTCAACTTTTGCCTGTTCTTCAGGTCTTTGTAAATTTTCACTGCATTCTTCCAACCTTATTGATATTGGTCCTGTGGAGAGGTGACCAAAACTGCACACTATACTCCAAATTAGGCCTCCCCAACATCTAATTCTACTTCATTATAACAACCCAACTCCAGCACTCAATACTTTGATTTATGAAGGTCAGTCTGCCAGAAGCTCTCTTTATCTCCCTACCTACCTGTGGTAAAAACATTCAAGGAATTATGGATCTGTATACCCAGTTCCCTCTGTTCTACCACACTCCACAGTGCACTACCACTCACCGTGCAAGTCCTAACCTGGTTTGTCCTCTCAAAGTGCAACACCTCAACATTGAATTCCATTTGCTAGTTTTCAGCCCATTTTTCAGCCTGAGTCAGTGGTGGAGGCAGATACACTAGTGAAGTTTAAGAGACTACTAGACAGGTATATGGAGGAATTTAAGGTGGGGGCTTATATGGGAGGCAGGGTTTGAGAGTCGGCACAACATTGTGGGCTGAAGGGCTTGTAGTGTGCTGTACTATTCCATGTTCTATGTTTGTTTTTCAATCTGGTCCAAGGCCCACTGCAAGTTTTGAAAGTCTTCCTTGCTGTCCACTACACCCCCAAACTAGGTGTCATCCACAAATTTGCTGATTTAATTCACATTGGCCTTGATGATTAACACCCAATAGACCCAACACCAATACCTGCAGCACACCTTTAGCCACAGGCCTCCAGGCAGAGAGGAAACCATCTACCACCACTTTCTGGCTTCTCCCTTGAAGCCAATGTTTAATCCTACTTGCTACCTCATGCCAAGCCACTGAAACTTCTTGACCAATCTACCATGCGGAACATTGTTAAAGATGAATTCCAGATGGGGTTAATTTCCCCTGAAGCAGGTTATTAATATTAAACAAATATATTAATTTTATTGAATTCAATGAGAAAAATCTTTTTGATGTATCATTTTAGGGGTTCCGAAAGGCTTGGTCATCTTCCACAGCAAGCAAGACACAAGATCGAAATAGAGAAATCATGCAAAATAATCATTGGATTCCAAATGATGTTCACAATTTATGTACCATGTCCAATGAAATCTATTAGCTGGTGAATATTGCCCACGTCTGAAACTTTCACACTGGAGACGGACATCAACATCAAGGCTAACATTCTAGTGTTGTGAACTGGAGGAAGTATCTCATGCTTTCTCTAGTGATCATTCTTATGTTCAGTCACTATATCAAGGAATACCAGTGCAGTCATCTTTTGTACCATGATCAAGGATTATTTGTTGGTCAACACAAAAGAAGAGCTACGTGGTGGTAATAGTAATCTATCTGCAAGAGTTTGTCATACATATTAGTTGGATTGTTTACAATATTACAGCAGGGACAGAGCTCTTCCATATCACAAGGATTGGTACTATTCAGAAAAATAAGCTCAACAGAGACTGCAACCATGAAATGAAAGATTATACAGCTGAGGGACAATAAAAATTGGAATAATTGTACTACATTACTGTGAAAGGAAAAAGGCAGCTTGTCTGCAAGCAAGGATATTATGATTCACAAGGAAAATTGGTGTGAAAACACACCCAGCCCTGAGACACCAGACAAGATCATTTGATTCCACGCAATTGGTTTATAGATTATTACAGAATGTCTCTATGGTGCTTTCCACTTTCCCCCCTCCTTTTCCCAACCATGATTCCCTTCTCACTACCCCCTTCCCTCTCCTAGTCCATAGTAAAGAATTAGGTTTATCACTCACTTACATTACGAAATGTGTGTTCTTTTTGCAGTGGTACAATGAAACATAAATTTACTACAGTACCATGTAAAAGTCTGAGCACCCCCAGTGATTGTGTTATTGAATCCCCAGTTTATTGGGGATTGAATACTGGAGCTCACAATGTCATACACTCAGTGGCCACTTTATTAGGTACACCTGCTCATTAATGAAATATCTAAGGAGTCAATCCTGTAGCCATACTTGCAGCACAATCCTCACAAATTTGATTTGATGCAAGTAATGCATTTCACTATGTTTTGATGTACATGTGGCAAATCTCTCTTGCTAAGTTATGTTGTATTAACAATTGATCAGAAAGAGTACAAAATTAAATGTAAAGGATAAGTTAAGCTAGGAGCACAATATATTACTCATTACTATTCCTCAGATGCAGTATTTGTTTGTACTGTCATTGCCACTGTTCTTTCCAATAATTTTTAAATATAATAAATTTAAATAAGTTTAAATTTATAAGCACAATTGAAAGTTTGGATTTATTATGAACACAATCCCATGTCTGATTCTGGATAATATGCAAGCTGAAATCTCTCCTCACTACCAGCACAGTTGCTGCTGCAGAGACCCCATAAATATTCTGTGATGGGACTAGGTACAGGCAGGGGAATGAGATACTCAGGTAAATGGTGCCATCAGCACACTTTGAAGATTGTGATGTTTTCACAATAACTGAAACAAGACATACAAAATGAAAAAGATGAAGTGAAAATGGTAGAAACGCTCACCCAGTCCAAACACAATAAATCTTAGCCATTCCCACATTTGTAGGAGAGAAGCAGATTACATTTCAGGTTCTTTAACGGTGTTTTTTTAAAAAAATGTCAGATGAAAGATTTCAAACCCAAAATATTGTCCGTTTCTCTTTGCGCAGTTACTGTCAAGAGATTGAGTATGCACAGCATTTTCCACTGTTATTAGGAACCACCTGTCTTGTGATCCTTTGAGTCTTAACATGCAGGAGTTTAACTTGGGAGTTTGAGCAGATTTGATCTGTCAACAAAGACTCCTACAAATTTCCATAGATGTACAGTAGAGACCATTCTGACTGGTTCCATCACAGCCAGCTACAAAAACCCCAATACTCAGGATTGAAAGGGTTGAGATGTTTGTAGACTCAGCCAGCTGTAGCATGGATACAAGCCTCCCCATCATCAAGGACATTGTTGGTACATCACTATGAATGGTCCTGTCTAACCGTAGTAATATTGTTTCATTGACTTGCTTCTCAAGTAGCTATTTACCTCTGCCTTCAAAATGTTCAAGGACTCTCCTTTTACTGTTCTTTGATGGAGAAAGTTGTAAAAAAAAGTAAAAACTCCATCTGTTAATCATTCTGTTAAAAAAATGATTTCCATCTTAAAATTTGACGTTTTGTATTCAATGGCCTCTGTTCAAGATTCTCCCATGAATGGAAACATCTTCTGCACACCCACCCTATGAAGGATCTTCTCTCCTTCTGTTATGTCACCTCTGCTTGTCTAAATTCCAATTGTTACAGATTTAGGCTGTCCATACATTCTCCACAAGCTAATATTTCAAATCCAGTTAATAACCAGTAAACCTTTAATGAACTGCATCTTTTTCTTTAACATTCTTCTTCAAATAAGACCAATATTATACATAGTACTCCAGCTGTGGTCTTACTAGTATCCCATTTATCTAAAGCATAACCTTCCTACTTCTATGCACAGTTCACTTTGGAATAAATATTAATATTAGCTCTCCCAATTATTTTCTACAAATCCTGTCACACCTTAAACTGGCCACCAGAGGGAGGTGGGGATGATAGCCCCTTCTTACTCACCTACTTATTAGGCTAATTATTAGTTCATTGTTATCATCTCTGTCTTGTTCTTAGCCCTACACAAATTCCTTGTTTCTTTGCTTGGTCTTGGAATCTTGCCTGTGTGTGTAGGAATCTGTAGTTTCTGAACCACTAGTTTAATATGCTTTGGATTTTGACTTTGTTCGTACCTTGTCTTCTAAAGTATCCAGTAGAGCCTTGTTGGATTTTTTCCTTCAAATTCTGCATGACTTTTCTCTGCAATTGGGTTCACCACTCTTCAGTGTGAGGGAAGTTAAAACTGAAGTTATCTAGACAGCTGTGACAAATCATGCTGTAGAATTCCCTGATCCCTTTGCATTTCAGAGCCCTGTAATCTCTCACAATTTAGCCAAAATATTTTATTTATCTTTCCCGCCAAAATGAACAATTTTATGTTTTTGCAAGTATTTGACAGATATTTGTGACTCACATGTCACTTTGTAGACTCAAATTATCCTATATAACTTATTTTCCTACCTAATGTTGTGCTAGCTGCAAATTTAGCAGCCATACCCTTAGTCATTTATCCTTGTCATTTAAAAGCTGATCACCGTGACACATCATTCATAACATCTTGCCACTAAGAAATGATCAATTTCTGTCTATAAGACTTTTATTCTGCTTCAAACAACCTTAAGTTACATGTGGGCAGGAAGTTCTTCCTTTGTTGCATGAATCAGATATGTGAAGTCATTAGATGTGTAATGCCCCTCTTCTGACTTCAATGGAACCCATTCCAGAAACAGAATTCAATGTTACATCACTACGGCACATAAAGTTGCCTCTCTTTACAATTAAATATCCAACCAATTTGAGATTATTTTCTGTTTGTTAATTCCAGTTTAGAAAGCACAGTAATATTGGAAGTAGGTTCCAGTGGACTATTACTAAGGTGCATAATGTAAAACAACTGCAGGGTATTGCACACTAAATTGTGATTAAATATTGAATAGGGTGGGGCAGTGGAAAGAAAGGATTTAACGTTTATTGCAATACAGTGCAGAACTGGTCCTTTGAGCTGCGTTGCTCAGCAACTCCCAGTTTAACCCTTCCCTGGTCACAGGACAATCTGCAATGACCAATTAATCTACCAACAGGTAAATCTTTGGACTGTAGGACGAAACCTGCATGCTCATAGCAGAATTGTAAGTCAGCAGTAGGTTGAACATAGTGTAATAGACTTTATAACTTCTGATGTTTGCTTCATACTGCTCCAATTTCATTTGTGTTGGTTATCCCTTCAAGAATAAAAACAACTGATGAATGAGCTTGCATACCTGCTTCCTGCACTTCTTCCTGTCCGTGGTCTGAAGAGACTCAATGCACTTTTCATAGTCTTGGAGTATTTCAGTTGTTCTCTCCTGCTAACACCTTTACGTCATATCACCAAGCCAGAAGTGAATCTCAGCACAACCCCTCTCTATCACTGTGTCTGTATTGTCTGATAGCTACTTCAAAGGAATACTTGCAGCCTTCATCCTTGCAACACAGCAGCCTTCACTCATAACCTCCAGACTGTATACAAAAAGTTCCCTCCCCATCTAATATTCCAGGAGCATAATAAGTGCATGGGTATCAATGTAGCCCCTTATAACTGATCTGATGCTTAATGACATCACAGTTGACCTGATCTTGATCTTAACTTTCTGCCTGATCTCTATCACATGTGATTTCCAAAAATCCACTCTTCTTCTCTTAGCTTCAATATGATTCATTTACTGAAGTGACTTCCATTAGTCATCTATACATTAGCCAATTGAAACCTTCCAATGATATTACTCTGCTTTCTAAACTAAAAGTAATTAATACAGGATCATCCCAAATTAGTTGGATATTTAATCTTAACTATGAGCAAGTTGTTTTGTAAATTAAGAGTTAGGGGTTAATATGGCAATTTATTCTCTGTTTACAATGCCCATAAAAAAATTCACCCCCTTTGGAAGTTCTCATGTTTTATTGTTTTACAACATTGAATCACAGTGTATTTAATTTGTTTTATTTTACACTGATCAACAGAAAAGACTTTGTCAAAGTGAAAATAAATGTTGACAAATTACTCACTCCTTTCAAGTCAATAATTCAGTAGATGCACTTTTGGAAGCAATTGTAACCTTATGTCTGTCTGTATATCAGCTTTGTACAACTGGACACTGCAATTTTTCCCTATTCTTCCTTACAAAACTGCTCAAGCTCTGTCAGATTGCATGGGGATTGTGAGTGAACAGCCTTTTCCAAAACCAGCACACATTCTCAGTTGGATTGAGGTCTGGACTCTGACCTGGCCACTCCAGGACATTAACTTTGTTGTTTTTAAGCTATTTTTGTGTAGCTTTGGCTTTATGCTTGGGGTTATTGTCTTACTGAAAACAGATCTTCCCCCAAGTCGTAGTTCTCTTATGGACTGCATCAGGATTTCCTCCAGGATTTATTTGTATTTTGCTGCATTCATTTTACCCCCTACCTACACAAGCCTTCCAGGGCCTGTTGCTCTGAAGTATCCCTACAGTATGATACAGCCACCACCATGCTTCATGGTAGGGATTGGTGTGTTTTTGATGATGTGCAGTGTTTAACATGCCAAACATAGCATTTAGTCTGATGGCCAAAAAGCTCAATTTTGGTTTCATCAGACCATAGAACCTTCTTTCAGCTGACTTCAGAGTCCCCACGTGACTTCTGGGAATCTCCAGCCGAGATTTCATGTGCATTTTTTTCCCCCAACAGTGGCTTCCTCTTTGTTACTCTCCCATAAATCTGCAATTGGTGAAGCACCCAGGCAACAGTTGTTGTATATGCATTCTCGCCCATCTCAGCCACTGAAGTTTGAAACTCCTTCAGAGTTATCATGGGTCTCTTTGTGGCGTCCCTCACTGGTCACCTTCTTGCGTGGTCACTCAGTTTTTGAGGACGGCCTACTACAGGCACATTTACTGCTGTGCCATATCCTTTCCATTTCTTGATGATTGGCTTAACTATATTCCAAGGGAAATTCAATGACTTGGAAATTTTCTTATATCCATTTCCTGACACATGCTTTTCACTAACCTTTTCACAGAGTTACTTGGAATGTTCTTTTGTCTTCATGGTATTGTTTTTTTGCCAGGATACTGACTCACCAGCCATTAAACCTTCCAGATACAGGTGTATTTTTACTACAATCAATTGAAACACCTTGACTGCACACAGGTGATCTCCATTTAACTAATTATGTAACTTCTCAAACCAATGGGCTGCACTAATGATGATTTGGCGTGTTAAAGTGGGTGAATACTTACGCAATGAATTAATTTGTTGTATGTTTGTAATTAATTTAGATCACTTTGTAGAGATCTGTTTTTACTTTGACACAAAAGAACCTTTTTCTATTGATCAGTGTCAAAAAAGTCAAATTAAATCCACTATGATTCAATATTGTAAAACAATAAAACATGGAAGCTTGTATTCATATGGGGTGAATACTTTTTATAGACACTGTATATACAGTAGAGTTAAGTAACGTGAGTTAAATTCTGTTTGTGGATGGGTTAGAAGTGGATAATATAGGAGGGTATAAAATATCACTGCTTCCACTTCTCCATTACACAGATCACTGGTATATTTATGGGTGCTATCAAAAGTTCACTTCTCTCCTAAACTGCATATTCCACAGCTGGGTGCATAAATTTCTTTCTCCCCCAATAATTGTGGCAGATAAAAATATTATTAGTTTTTTTCCACAGGTCTCAACGGTTTGTCACTGAGTGTTACAGTGATTGGCTGGTTTAATTATTTTATGCATTCAGAAATGACTTACTTCATTAACGCGGATTTAGAATTAATTAAAAAAGTATCAAATTCTTTTTTACATTCAGTATTATACTAGGAAAAGTTAGAATGCTGTAAAGCATTTCCAAGCCATGAAATGTAGAAAATATTGCAAAGTTGATTTTACAGAAGCTAATTTGCACATAGCAAGCTCCCTCAAACATCATTTTAAGGACAACTGCATAATGCCTTTTTGAGATATTGAATAAGGTATGGAACACAGCACTTTCTCTGTAAATTTACCACTATAGTCTGCATTCTGCTATTGCTTTTCCATTTGTGTTACCTCAGCTAACACCAATTAAAGACCTTAATCATCTGAGACACGGGCAATTTACATTGCTACCATTGGGAAGGAGGAGTTGGACCCATATTCAAAGTTTTAAGGACTTTAGGGATAGCTTCTTTGCCATCCGATTTCTGAATGGTCCATGAACCCATAAACACTATCTCATTATTCCTCTTTTGTACTATCTACCCATCTATCTTTTTACTGTAATGGATTAATTTTTATGACTTGCATTGAACAGCTGCCACAAAACAACAATTTTCATAATATATGCCAGCGATATTGAATTCTTAAGATTTCAATGTCCTGAAGACGCATCTTGGCCCGAAACATCAATTGTTTGCTCATTTCCATAAATTCTGCCTGACCTGTTGAGTTCCTCCAGCATTTTGTGTATGTTGCTTTGTAATTCAATGTACTGTATTCCTATTTGGAATGAACCATTTGAATGACATGCAAAGTTCTTCACTCTATCTTGATCCATGTGATAATAACAAACCAATTCTAATTCCAACAGTATGCACAGTGATGGGATAAAAAAATTACTTTGCTTATTGCATTAAGATATTTTTATATTTATTTCAGAGCATCATCACGGTTTTGACATTAAAAGGCTTTTTGCTCAAACTTTCTCTTAAATGCAAATGAGCAACCCACTAACCCAACATTGACAAAATTTGGCCTGAATGTATTAAGTAGCTAAATCTAATCAGTTCTTAACAATGTTCACTCATTCTTGAATTCATTTCAAAGGCATTAATTTGCTATTCTTGTATTTTTCTTACCTATTACCCTCTTTCCTTTGAGGAATACAAAAACAAATAACAACAGATTACACATTTCTTTCTTCCCACTAGTTTTGTTTGTTTTGCCAACAGATTCAGTTGCACCTTTCAAAATATATTTGAGGTATTCTGGTAGGTAATACAGACCAGTAGGAAGGGTACTTGGCAGTGGAACTAATTGGATAGCTGACACAATTAGCAAGGCACACATTTATGATTCCTTCAGATTTCAGACAAGTCCATAATTTCATAATTCCATAATTTGAATGGGAATTATGGCCAAAGGGACAATTCCAATCAAAACGTTATCACCAGATCCATCTCTTTGAAAGATGGATATTCATGGTTAAGATATCCATTGTTAAGTCATCCATTATTAATTCTGAACACCTGATATATTTGTGTTATTGTATTGCATCTAATTTAAACAATCTATTACTATTGACTCAATTAGGATCAAATATTGTAGGAGTAGAGTTCATTGAGCAAATGCAACTTTATCACATTTAGCACAAACAATAGGGTGTGAAATCCCAAACCTGGTTCTCTCGGTGGTGCTGTCAAAATATTAGGAGAAAACAAACACCATGTCAAAAAAGTTCCTCTGTTAATTGGTCTAGCCTATTACTCATCTGAACCATATGGACCTAGAAGGCCTCAGGTTTGATTCCTAAGTTGAGTTAAGTAATTGCTGTCAGGCAACTCATTGGAGCACTACAGTCAACTTCAAAGTTTTTGGCTTAATGAAGGTTAGAAATATAGCTGAACAGAATCATCACTCAAAATGGTAGTCAGTGTGGAACCCTGCAGATAAAAGTTCGGAATGGAATGATAATGCTGCGTAGCTCACTTCTTGAGATGAAACAGAATCAAAATTTAGCTTCCTATTTCCTCTTGTCACTGTTATATTGCAATTCAAGACTCATTTCATTATCTATTTTTGCCTGATTGCATCCAAGCCAACATGAGAGCACTGTCAAATAATCAGGAACAATCCACATTTTACAAACTGAAAGTTGCTTGTTTAATTTATAATTATTGATCCATAATCTTATAAAACCATTTCTCATATTTATGCTTTCACTGGATCATGACACTTATTTAATCACCATTTCTTTAAATATATTGTAATTTGTCACCAGTTTAGCTTAGAGTAAATACTGCACCATCAGCAGAAGCACTTTCCTTGGCAAGTCACCAAAAATCACTCTTAAATACCTCAAGGCTAAATATTAGGTGGGTGCTCCGTACCTGAGATCTAATTAAATGTCACATTCTCTCTTATGCATGACTGAACCTTGTCATTATTTTAATCTTTGCTTGAGCTGTTAAATTTAGGATTTCATTGAAGGTACCCATGGCTCCTTCTCCCATCGGTGTCTCATTTGTATTTCAACAATCTCCACTAATTAAGAGGAGGCGCGCAGAGCTTGTTGGGTGTCGATATCTTTTACAATGTTGGCAAATAATCTGCTGATTGAATTTAATTCAATTTATTCTGTAAATCCTAATTTGCATGACGATTTTGCTTGTCCTGACGTTCTGCGAGCCAAGAAAACATCTAGAAGTGTTTTCCACTGACCTATTGGATCTTTATGTTTACTTGTAACTGAAAGACCACTGTGATGTGAGGTTTATTACACTAGCCTTTACTCTCCTACACAAATTTAATTATACCACTCACACAAAGGTGTCAGAAACTTCATAAAGTTTTACTTTAATTTATCCAGCACACTCCTGCATCTGCCACAGCACCTAGAATCAAAGTAGTATCATTGTAGCATTGTCACTCTTGTAATGTGGGAAACATGACTACTAATTTTCACACGACAAGCAAAATTCTCATTAGCTTCCTATTTCTGAAATACTAAATGAGGACTAACTTCCCTGTTCTTCCTCAGAATAATATCTATCAAGTCAACTTGCCAGCAGACTGTGACTCAGTTTAACATTATGTGAGGCACACCCATTGGTTCTGCAATGCACTGGAGCACTAGCCCGGGTTTTCTCAATGAAGTTTCTGAGGTGGGATATGAAGGACTCAGAGGTGGGAATGCTTCTCAAGCTCCATGCAATTGGCAGAGCGCACGCGCGCGCACACACACACACACACATTTGGACACGTGCACAAATGCATAACTGCTTTATTACAATATATAGAGGAGATTTTGATTGGAGTGCGAAGTCGAGAGAAAGAAGGGATTGAAGGTGGTGGAAGTGCTTCAGCTACTACCTGTTTTAATGAGCCACTCTGATATTATACTGGCAAATTATCAGCTCAAAGGCCCTGTGGTTCCAAAGGAGTACACATACAACAGCATGTAAACAGCAGCCTTTACAAGCTCACACTTCCTGTCAACATTACAATCAGTAAAAACTGAAATATTGTAGAAATAAGAAATGAGGCCCTCAGTTTGCACCTATCAAGGTTCCATGAAGTAACTCAGTCAGTTTTGTGTGATGTTGATTGGTGTATAATTACCAGCAAAGACATGAGGAAGACACCAGCTCTTTGCTCCTCCACAATGTTTTTTTGTCTTGTTCATTCACCGTGAGGAGTGCACAAGTCATGGGATGAAGCCTTGACCGAAAGAAAGCACCTTCATCACTGCCGCACTGCATCAGCACCGCACAGGAGTGTAACCTCACATTTGAACTCTGTAAAGGGAGAATACCTTCTAGATAATGAGGGAAGGGCGTGAGGGTGTACCAGAGAAAAGTGAATCAACAGCAAACTGTTGTGGATATCCAGAGAGTCAGGCAGAGGGATAGTTGGCATTTTGTACTGTGACTCTCCATCAGGGCGGCAGGGTCTTGCCTGGACATGTCAAACATCGTTCTGCATTCACAGGTGCTGCCTGACATGCTGTGATCCTCAAAGATAAAAGTTCAAAGTAAATTTGTTATCAAAGTACACATATGTCATCATATGAAACCCTGAAATACATTTTCTTGCAGACATACTTATTAAATCTATAGAATAATGACCATAACAGAATCAATGAAAGACCACACCAAATTGGGCGTTAGTAAAAAGTGATGAAGTGTGCAAAAAGGAAATAATAATAAATAAATATGCAATACATATTGAGAACATAAGATGAAAACTCCTTGAACGTGAGTCCATTGGGTTATGGGAACATTTCAATGATGGGACAAATGAAGTTGAGTGAAGTTATCCCCTTTGGTTTAAGATCCTGATGGTTGAGGGGTAGTAACCATTCCTGAACCAGGAAGTGTGAGTCACAAGGATGGTGTACCTTCTTCCTGATGGCAGCAGGAAGGAGAGAGCATGACCTGTGTGGTGGTGGTGGTGGTGGGGGGGGGGGGTTCTTGATGATTGATGGTACTTTCCAGCGACAGTACTCTATGTAGATGCGCTCAGTGGAAGGGAGGGCTTTACCTGTAATGGACTGGGCCGAATCCACTACTCTGTAGGATTTTCCTTTCAAGAGCATTGGTGTTTCCATACCAGACTGTGATGCAGACATTCTATATACTCTCCACCACACACCTATAGAAGTTTTCAAAGTTTCAGATGTCATACTGAATCTTTGCAAACTCCTAAGGAAGTAGAGGCACTGCTGTGCTTTCTTCGTGACTGCGCTTACGTTCTGGGCTCACGACAGAACCTTCGAAATAATAAAACCAAGGAATTTAAAGTTGCTGACCCTCTCCATAAGAACATGCATTATTGCCCACAGCCTCTTGTGTCAACAAAGAGAGGAGCCACAGTGTGCAATAAGTTATTATTGCCCGAAACTTACTGAGTGAAAGGCAGAAAGGGGGGAAAAAAAACACTCAATATTAACTCTTGAAAGAAAACTGGTCAAAAGTTTAAAAAAACTGCAATAAAGTGTACAGCTGTCAGCATGATATAATAGACCTAATGTACTGCATGTTTCTGGGATTCTATAATGGTTCAAAACTCTTGACTTCCATTGAATGTGCAATAAACCCAACGTAAGGAACAGAATCATTGATCCTGTTTTCTCCTTCCTAAAACCATTAAGTGAAGATTGCTTTCACTAAAATAACTTAATTTGAGATCGCACAAGTGGTTTGGACACATGAAAAGAATAAAAGCTAAAAAACAAAACCCACTAGGATTCATTGCGATTTAATGGATTGTTTTTTTCTCCCTTAAATGATGAGTACAACAGTAAGGATATCTCACATTTCATACCTTTCTCGCCTTTGCGGCACCTTCCCATTATCATTGCCTTTCCACAATATCTTTCGATTATCAGATTGTGGAAGCTGTTTCTTGTTCATTGCTATTGATAGAATTGTAGAAATTTAAAGTATGTGGAACATGAAACATGAGTGGTGAAAGGCTGTTTTTTAAACTGGTGGGAGGTAAATAGTGGACCTCCCCATGGATTAGTAATGGTACTTGAATTAAATTGACTTTATTTCTTACATCCTTCGCATACATGAGGAATAAAAATCTTTACATTACATCTCCATCTAAATGTGTAATGTGCAATCATAGTAATTTGTAATAAATAGAACAGCCAATGTAATATAGAGTACACTCAAGTCAGTGTGAGTTCTGGCGGAAGAAGCTGTCCCACAGCCCGTTGGTCCTGGCTTTTATGCTGCGGTACCGCTTCCTGGATGGTATTAATGATGTGAACTTGGGTGCACAAACAGCAGTAACAAACATCTGGAGATGAACACAAAAGTCCTGGGGATCATGGAGGATAGTAGACCTCAAGGACAGGGAGTCTGAGTGAATTGTGGCAGAGGAAAATTTGCGCAGTAAAACGTGTTACATTTTGATGGGAAGAACAAGAGGAGACAATAACAATTGGTAAATTGGTTTATTATTGTCACATGTACTGAGGTACAGTGAAAGTTTCACACACAAAAAATGCTGGTGAACGCAGCAGGCCAGGCAGCATCTATAGGAAGAGGTACAGTTGATGTTTCGGGTCGAGACCCTTCGTCGGGACTAACTGAAAGAAGAGATAATAAGGGATTTGAAAGTGGGAGGGGGAGGGGGGGATCCGAAATGATCGGAGAAGACAGGAGGGGGAGGGATGGAGCTAAGAGCTGGAAAGTTGATTGGCAAAAGAGATACGAGGCTGGAGAAGGGAGAGGATCATGGGACGGGAGGCCTAGGGAGAGAGAAAGAAAGGGGGAGATGGGGAAAAACCCAGAGGATGGGCAAGGAGTTATAGTGAGAGGGACAGTGGGAGAAAAAAGAGAGGAAAAAGGGGGTAAGAAAATATATGATAATTAATTAATTAATAAGGGATGGGGTACGAAGGGGAGGTGGGGCATTAACGGAAGTTAGAGAAGTCAATGTTCATGCTGTCAGGTTGGAGGCAGTGAAAGTTTGTTTTGCAAGCTATCCTTACAGAGCATTCTGCCAAATCAGCCCATTAAGGTAGTGTCAGGGGTAACGATAAATTAAAGTGTTTCAGTTACAGAGAAGGTGCAGTGCAAGCAGCTATTAAGTTTCAAGGCCAAAATGGGGTAGATTCTGAGGCCCAGAGTTCGTCTCATCATACTCAAGGACCATTCAATAACCTTATAACAGTGAGAGAGAAGCTGCCCTTAAGCCCGATGGCACATGCTTTTTGTATCTTCTGTCCAATAGGAGGGGGGAAAAGTCAGAATGTCCGGGGTGGGTCGGGCCATTGATTATGTTGGCAGGTTTACTGCGACAGCAAGAAGCACAAGCTGCAGAGATAGAGAAGATATTATGTTCATTTTTTTACAATTGCAACAAAATAAAATATTGGAGTTTATAAATGAAGATATACACTCAGTGGACACTTTATACCTAATAAAGTAGCCACTGAATGTATGTTCATGCCCATCTACTTCAAGGTTCCACATGTTGTGCATTGAGAGAAGCTCTTTTGCACTTCTAATTTGTAATGTGTCGTTATTTGACTTACTGCCAGCTTTTTTTCAGCTTGAACCAGTCTGGCTATTCTTCTCTGACCTCTCTCACTGACAAGGTGTTTCCACCCACAAAACTGCAGCTTATTGGATGCTTTCTTTTTGCTTGTTGCAGCATTCTCTGAAAAGTCGAGAGGAGCTGTGTGTGAAAATACCAAATCAGTAGTTTCTGAGATACTCCAACCACCAACAATCATTCCACAGTCAAAGTCACTTTGTTCATATTCCTTTCCCACTCCAATGTTTGGTCTGAACAACTGAATCTCTTGACTATGTCTGCATGCATTGAGCTGCTGCTACATGATTGGCTGATTAGATTTTTGCATTTACAAGCAAGTTACCCTAAGTGCTCCCTGAGTACAAGACCAATAAATCTTGATGAAGCTTTTGTCAGACATCAGGTTGACCTTAATGGGCATCAACTTTTATGAACGACATTAAAACTTCAACAAAGATGCAGAAGCATGTTACTAAAATGATTCCAGAGATCGGGATTGTTATGTAGATGGATAGAGATATCTATCTATATAGATAGATTATATAGATTACAATCTATATAATCTATATATAGATTGTTATATAGATAGAACGAGCGGGCCATAACCTTGTTGTGGCTTGAAGGATTGCGTGTCTGAGGAATTTGAGGAAGGACATTCTTGCTATTGAGGGAGTGCAGCGTAGGTTCACAAGGTTAATTCCCCGGATGGCAGGACTGTCATATGTCGAAAGATTGGAGCGACTGGGCTTGTATACTCTGGAATTTAGAAGGCTTGAGAGGGGATCTTATTGAAACATATAAGATTATTAAGGGATTGGACACACTGGAGGCAGGAAGCAGGTTCCCGCTGATGGGTGAGTCCAGAACCAGAGGCCACAGTTTAAGAATAAGGGATAGGCCATTTAAAACGGAGTTGAGGAAAAACTTTTTCACCCAGAGAGTGGTGGATATATCGAATGCTCTGCCCCAGAAGGCTGTGGAGGCCAAGTCCCTGGATGCTTTCAAGAAAGAGATAGATAGAGCTCTTAAAGATAGCGGAATCAAAGGTTAAGGGGATAAGGCAGGAACTGAATACTGATTGTGGATGATCAGCCATGATCACAGTGAATGGTGGTGCTGGCTTGAAGGGCTGAACGGCCTACTCTTGAACCTATTGTCTACTGTCTATTGTCTATTGTGTCTCAATAACCTAAAGAGATATGCTGGCTGGAGTCAGGGCTTTGGTAGTGTCACCCTTGCTAAAAAGGTCAACGAGCAAAGGCCAGACTATGAGTAGTCCACCAACCCTCAAGGGTCAGGGGTTCAGCTCAGGGCTAACAACCCTGATTATTCAAGCAAAACTGTTATGGAAATAGCAATGAAGAATCCTGTTACATCTGTGTGCAATGGTACTCCTGAGTCTCCACATGGGACTTGCATGACTGACCGTAAACCAAGAGGAAGCAACGGACACGATGAAGAAAGCCATGAACACTGCTGGAGATGGAGGACCTTCGTTGCTGTCCTAAACATCAGTGGTGTAATGGGCAAAAAAAGAAGATTGAGATTCTGGGATGGTTATATTTGGAATAGAAGTGAGAGTCAAGGTGAGGTGTTTAAAATCATGAAGGCTGTGGGCAGAGTGTTTTAAAAGACAAACTCAGTTATAGAACCTAAAAGGTGAGTTGGATAAATAATTGAAAGGAAGGAAATTGAAGGGCTATAGGAGAGTGGACAGGGGAGTGGAATTGGATGTTCTTACACCAAGATGATGCAGATCCAATAGAACAAAAGCCTCTTTCCAGGCTTTATGTAGTCTCTGATAAAGATCAGAACAATAATTTCTTTCCCAGAGGGACATTAACTTAAACATAAGTTCATAGTTGTTATTACAGAGTCTAATTTTCACTCTCAATTCCAGACTTATTTAAATATCAAAATGTAATGTTGCTATGCAAATATGTATGTTGTTTGATCAATGGTCTGAGTGTCTGTTTACTGATCTAGGAAAGTTGCAACTTTTCAACAATGCATACCTGGGTATGACATAAGAATGATGCATCACCAGGTGTTGTTCCTTTCCACACCTTGCGGCACATCAGGTGGCAACCTTGCCATTTTTTTTTTAGCATTTGTCTGTTTTTTTACAAAGCTAGCTCAACACTCAACCCCAGACCGATGGAAAGCATGCAAAGAGATGGCCAGTTTTGAACCCGGGAAAACTTGCCTTCAAGTCCAGTGCTGATGCCACTACACCACCAACTGGCTACAATCACCAGTGTAGCAGATTAAAATCTATCCTTAGGAATAGTCTGCGTGGACCAGGTGGACTAATTAATCTGTATCTGTACAGATAATGTTGTGGCTGCTTTATATTTGAAAACGTACTTTTATAAAGAAGCAAAAGAACTGCAGTTTACATGTGTTTTCTACTTAACTACAGAATGTATGCCAGTTGTATTCAATTCAGATGCACAAACCGCTGAGCAAATGAGGTCTAGTAACTCTGAGAAGGGCAAGTTAATTTTTTTTCATTGCTGATGGATAATTACTACAAATCTATGCCCAACAGGCAATTGTATAGACCTTGCACATAAAACACTCACACTTCCAGTTTCAAGTTGAATATCATGGGCATACATATGATATGGGCATGAAAATCAGCTTTATGCAGCAACAGCAGAAGCACAGTACATTACAGACATGATAACATAAATGACATGTGCTAAACATATATGTAACTTATGCAGTAGAACAAACAAAACTAACCTCAACAACATTGGTGTAAGTTGAGGAAAATATGGTCTACGGTAAAATTAGAGCTTTTTAGTCAGTTCAAGAACCGAACAGCAGTGGGAAAGAAGCTATTGTGCAACCTTAAGGTGTTGGTCTTGAGGCTCTTGTACCTCCTCCTGGATGGTAGGAATGAGAAGTGGGAATGAGAAGTAGGCAGGGCCCCTTCAGAGGCCTTTTTGCTCACCCTGCTATTGCAGAGAAGCAGAGGGCGAAGGATAAACAGATAAAATGTGACTATTTGGGCTAAGTTAGGGCATCATTTAGGGTCTACCCGTTGGGGTGGAGGCATCCATTTTGTGAGAGTTAAGAGATCTGGGGGAAGAGCCATCATAGAGTCATCGAACACTATAGCACGAATAAAAAAGCCTTTTGGCTCATCTAGTCCATGCCAGACTATTATTCTGCCTTGTCTCGCTGATCTGCACCTAGACCATAGCCCTCCATACCCCTCCCACCCATGTACGGTACCTATCCAAATTTCTGTCAAATATTGAAATTGAACACACATCCACTGGCAGCTCATTCCACCCTCTGAATGAAGAAGCTCCCCCTCATTTTCCACTTAAATATTTCACCTTTCACCCTTATCCCATGACCTCCGGTTCTAGCCTCACCCAACCTCTGTATCATGTGCGATAAATTCTCAGTGCAGGGTGATATGGGCTGGTACATGCTCCTCTTCAACTTACATCAAATCTGATCTCATAGCTTACGGTTATTGAGGGTACCTTGATGTTTCTGCGTTATCAGTTGCATGGAGGACCTAAATAAATGTATGGGCTTTCCAGAGGAAGCAGCGAATCCCAGACTGACCGTTACATATCATTTTCTGAACAAACATTAACACTACACAGAGCAACAGAATTTATCTGCTATCGTTTCCCTAACTGTCCTAAAGAAGTGCATGGTGCAGAAAGAAATTGTAATCAGCAGCAAAATGAATATATTGCAAGTCAGTTTAATACATTATCGACACTGCAGATCAAATAATGTTTGATGCTTAATATAAAGTCAGAACTAACTCAATTTAAATAAACCTTTTATATTCTGTTGAAAGACAAATTCTGATGAAAGTTTATTGATCTGAAATGGTAACTATTTCCTTTATGCACAGATATGCCTGACTCATAATTTGCTGTGTATTTTCTATTTTTAATATACATTTCAAACAGTGGAATGAAATTAAAATCTTACATGACAGTACTTTTAAATATTATGGGCATACAAGTTCTAATATTCTACGACATGCAGTAAAATAGACCTGGATATCACTGTGTGCTCCTGTCGCATGATACAATACTATTTCCACTCAAATTATGATTTGCTGAAGGACGCTTGGAGCAATTACTGTGCCTTAACAGTATTGTTATGCTTCCAAACAAAACATTTTTATAGTGTGTGCTTGAAGAGCTGAAATGATGTTTATAATATATGCTTTGATCTTGCAGTTCACGAGTTCATCCAAAGCCTTAAAGCACTCCCAGGCACTGTATAAATCTTAGCACTCAATGGAATCTCAAAGTGTTATAAAGACATCTGCTGGCAACTAAGTACCATTGCATGGATTGATCAGTCCTTCTGAGGCAGGAATTGTATTTCTGGTACGTTGTTAACACAGGAGCATTTCATACAGTTGTTTGTACAGAGGACCACTGATTCACTGGGAGTGCAAAGGGCAAAAGGAGCTCCTTCCTCCTGGCAACAGTGTGGATACAGTCAATACTACCCGTTGCTCACTCTGTGTGTAATTCCATTCCAAACTGAGCTGAATGAGATTCATCTGCATTCTGACTCCCCTGTGTATCAACATTTCTGCTGGACTGTAGCATTATTCTACAGTTTAGAAGAAATAGTGCATCAGTGTTTCACAGGGATGTTTGATTATCTTCCCTGCTTTTTATTGCTTCCTCTCTAGTCAAGTTTGATCCATTTGCTTTTCCATTTGAAGTTAGGATGGAGAAGGAGTGAAATGACTTTTCATTGATCATCATAAACTGAACTTTCTTTTTCTCTCTGTAGCCTGATATAACCCCATCAATGTGATTGGCTATCTGCTGATAGTAAAGAAGTTGTCCCTGCCTTTTTGCACAATCATCTGTATGGTCTTACAACAATGGTTCTGTAGATCACTTTCCATCTGGAATGGTGTTTTAAGAAGTTATTTTTCTGCATTCTTGACATACTACTCAGGCCACAATACTGTGCCGACATTTTAAGCTACTCTCAGAACAATCTAACTCTTCCCTCATACAGAGCCCTTTAACTTTATGTCATCCATTTGGTTATCTAACAGTTTTTTAAGTGTTAGATTCATTTCAGAGTAGTTTAAAAGGTCAGCAAATATCATGCCCATAGCTCCTGTATCGTTGTGAATCTGGGGAGTTTGTTGCCACAGGCAGCTGTGGAGCTCAAGTCTCTATGCATTTAAAGGCAGGATAATAGATACTTGATTGGTCAGGGCATGTGTTGTGCCTGTGCACACTACATATCAACTAAATTAAAGCACGCACATGGGAGATGGCTTTAGGTGGTGTATTCACATTGCGGGGAGGGGGGAAGGGAGGGGGGAGAGAGAGAGAGAGAACAATGTGCATGTATAGACAACAGTACATGTGCAGACAATGGATCAACATATAATGCTGAGGGGGTGTCATTGCTTGAAAAGAAATACATCTATACATTACACTTCCTCCTTTAGATGAATGCATCATAAAACTGCATATGTACGAAACATTCAATTTCCATTTCATTTCCAAGTCCAATGACTGTAATGTGTCCATCTTGCTGCTTGGAATTAACTCAGGTGTGTTTTTCAATTGAGCATTCAGTAGCTGGTCCACATGAGGTCTTCATCCACTGTGTACGTCAGTGGTGCAGTTCTTGTAGCTATCCTACCGGGTGTCCACTTGTTTTCTCAGAAATCATGTGCTAGGACTTACTGTCCAATCTTGAAGCTCCTTGTTGATTCACTTGACAACTGGCTGACCTGTTTATTCTGCACTTCCCCCTGTAGATCTGATTTCAGGAGGTCTATGCGAGATCTCAGATTCCTGTTCATGGTCAACATTGCAGGAGTTTAATTTGTCATTGTATGAACAGAGATCTGATACACAAAAAGGAAGTTGTCTGCCTTGTGCTGTAGAGAAACGTCCTCCTTGCCCGTTGCTTTAATGGACTTCCTGAAGGTTTGGATAAAACTTTCAGCTAACCCGTTCATTGCTGGGGGGTGAGGAGCTGACTTGAAATGTCTGATGCCATTTTTCTTCATGAACAATAGGAATTCTTCTGACATGTATCGTTGTATGTTATCACTAACAATTTGTTCTAGTAAGCCACTTCTGGCGGAGGCAGTGTTTGCTGACATGGTTGACTTGAGCATCCATAGCAATTGGGAATCTGAATCTTAAGCATAAGCATCCATAGCAATTGGGGACATGAAGTCCATGAATGGCCCAGCAAAGTCAATACATACTCTTTGCCATGTTGATGATGGTCACTTCCATGGGAGTAACAGTGCCTGTGGGGGTACACTTTGAACTTTCTGGCATCCTGAACAGCTTTTGACCAAGTCTTCAATCTGCATAACTATTCCCAGCCACCACACGTAGCTCTAAGCGAAACTCTTCATCTTCACTATACTCAAGAGTCTGTCATGCAGATTATCTATCACTCTGGTGCACAGTTTGGAGGGAACAACAACACAAGATCCACCCATCAGTGTTCTTTGAGATACTGACAGTTGGTCTTGTCTCATTGAGAATTCTAGAAACATAGGGTTACCATGAGTTGGCCATCCTTGTATGATGATGTCATAGACTCTTGACAATGTTGGTTCATTCCTTGTTTCCCTTCGTATTTTTGAATTTGTTACTGGCAAATGGTCCATCAATGCTGTGTGGACCACTTCTGCTAGGTCACAGTATGAAGACTTCCCTTCTTCAGTTGGCAATAGTGGAAAACGTGACAAGCAATCAGGGTTGCTATGTCGTTTCATACCCTTGAACACTAATGTCACAAGGGTGGGCTCCTAGGAATAGTGCCCAGCAATACAACTGGATAGCAGTCATCACTGGAATTCCCTTCCTGGGATTGAAAATGCACACACAGGGCTGCCGATCTGTCACTAGCATAAATTTTAGTCTGTAGAGGTAGTGGTGGAACTTCTTTTTCCCCTAATGGCCTCTCAGTCGATCTGTGCGTAGTTGCTTTCTGCGTTCATTAGTGATCTTGAAGCAAAAGCAATTAGACATTCAGATCTATCTTTTATAATGTGTGATAAAATGCCTTCAATACCACAAAGGGACGCATCACATGCCAGCCTTATAGGCAAGGATGGGTCATAATGCTATTAGTCTCTTTGTTTCCTTGAATGCTTTTTCACATCTATTTGAACATTTCCACTTTACTCCTGTCTGTGCATTCAATAGTTGCAGCACTGTAACAATGTTTGGGAAAAAACGGTGGTAGTAGTTTACAAGGCCCTAGTATTACCTGAGTTATGATATATTTTCCAGTTTGAGTGCCTGTAGCACTGCTGCAGTCAGCTCTTGTGACTTATGTAAGACATGCTTGTCAATGACATGTCCACAAGATGAGATTTCGTTCTCGAAAAACTTACATTTCTCTCTCGTTCTGCGCAGACCATACTCACTCAGCCTAATAAACACTTTACCAAAGTTCTAGAGGTGCACTTCATCATAGTTGCCAGTCACAATGATGTCATCAAGGTACTATTGTGTTTCTGGAATATCGTGGAGCATTTGTTCTGTTGCTCTTTGCCAAATTGCTGGAGCTGATGTGATGCCAAAGATGAGACGATTATACTGGAACAGTCCCTTCTGAGTGTTGATTATGAGCAACTTTCTGCTTGATTCTTTAATCACCATTTGCAGATAGGCAAGTCAATCTTTGAAAACCTCCCCTCACCTGCCAAACATGCAAAAATGTCTTCTAGTCGTGGCAGGGGATACTGCAGAGTATGCAGCACAGGGTTGATGCTCACCTTGAAATCCCCACATATGCGAACTGTTCCAGTCTTCCATTTCTTGATCACTGGGACAATGGGCATGGCCCAATCACTCCACTCAACCTTGGAGAGAATGCCAGATGTCTCCAAATTCTGAAGTTCAGCATCCATTTTAAGATGTAGCGCATAAGCCACTAGACATGCTTTACGGAATCTTGGTATTGCTCCTTCATCCAATTCAGTTCTGGCCATCATGCCTTTGCATTTACCAATCCTCATCTCAAACAGCTTCCCATTAGCATTAAGTGGCTATGGCAGTCTCTGGTTAGTGCTACCACTTGGGCTGCCATTGCCTCTTGATGTCACACTGAGAGTTTTGACTGAGTGCCGGTCTAGTTGGATTTTTCTCAACCATCCACGTCTGAAAACTGCTGGCTCTCCACTTTCCAATACTTAAGAGCTCTAACTCTTGTGTTTGGCCTCTGCACATCACATTTGTTTTCGGTTTGCCTTTGGGAGACATTTTTTTTTTGCCTATGTAATTCTTTAGCATCACTGAGGGCTTCTCTAATGGTATCTTAGAAAGCAGACTGTTGTAGTCAGACTCTGGAATTATGGACAAAGCTGACCCTGTATCCAGCTTCATTTTCAGTTTTTACACCAGGCACATCTTTTATGCTCCATGTTATACTGAGATCTGTTCCAGTAATACTATGCATTTCTAGGCATGACAGTTGAACTCTGCCAGACTCAATGTTGTCTGGTTCTGTTTTACACTCTGTAACTTTATGATTTGCTTCATTTTGTGTTTGAGACTTTTCACACCATTGAGCTTTTTATCTGCCTCCCATATTCTCTCTATTTGACCTTGTCTGTGACACTTTCTGCAGACTTTTTCGTTGAAGCAACAGTTATTTACATCATGGGAGGATTTGCCACATCGATAACATCTTTGGCTTTTTGCACCATTCAGGGACATTTTGTGCATTACACATGCTAACCTTTTCTGTACTTCTGGGGCATCTGTTGCTGCAATCTCTAATGATATTGCAATGATCAATGCCTGTTTTAAGGTTAGGTCTCTTTCTGCCAGTAGCCTCATTTGAATGCTTTGACTATGCATGCCACATACAAGCCTGTCCCTTAATGCGTCAGAAGGACTATCTCTAAAGTCACAGTATTGGGGAAGTTTGTGCAGTTCTACAATGCATTCACAAATGCTTTCATCTTTTGACTGGTTTCTTCAGTAAAATCTACATCTCTCAGCTATTGCCAGGTTCAGGGCTCAAGTGATTTTGTAAGATTGTAAAATTGTAAAAATTTCATCGAACATCTTGCTTGCTGGCTTTGCAGGGGTTACTAAGTTGCGTTCTTTGGGGCAAATAAGATAAGAAGCGTACGGGCTTTCTTTTGCTCCTCCACTTTCTTCACAATACAATACAGTTCAACTCATAACATACAACTCCCGGTCTTCATTCACGCTATCAAATTTGTCAAATTTCCCGACTGAAGCCATCACATGGTATTTTCACTTTAAATTCAGCGTGTCTTTCACTGTTACTCATGCATTTGTTGACGTCTGTGATGGCCTTCTCGTGCTGTTAAACTCTTGCTGTTTCGTCCCATAACTGTCGATGCAGTTCATGATATTCTCCGACATTCAGGTTTGTACTCATCACCAACTTGTGGTGTCTATGCGCAACTACGTATATATTAAATGCAAGCACGCACACAGGAGATGGCTTTAATTGGTGTATTCACATTGCAACGGGAGAGAGAGAACAATGAGTACGTGCAGACAACAGATCAAAACGTAGTGCTAAGGTGAAGAGGGTGGGTCATTACTCTGAAAGAAATAGATCCATACATTACAGCATGAAGGGATACGGGGTGAAGGTAGGAGATTGGGGCCGAGAGGAAAAATGGACTGGCCATGATGAAATGGCAGAGCAGATTCAGTTGGCCAAATGGCCCAATTCAGCTCCTATATCCTATGGTCCAGCATCAGCCTCCACCACCACTCCAGCAAGGCGTTCCACACACCCACCGTTCTCTGTGTAAAAAACTTACCCCTGACCTCATTCCTATACTTCCCTACAATCACTTTGAAAACAAAGCACCACCCCCCCCCCAACCCCCCTCCTGTGGCTGTGTCACTCATTCACTCACACTGATAATTCAATTATGATTCTTAAGTTTAAAGTTGCTATGCTTTGTTTAATCACAACTGGTGGTGTACATGCTATTTAAAATACACTCTTCACATTGCTCAATAGTCTCAATGTTGTGCAACTCTCCCTTGCTAGTTTTGTACTGCAATCATTTTCCCTCAATTGGGGCCAATCTTGACTGCTACAGATTTGGCTTCTTATATTCTGGATTGACTCTAAAGCGGTTTTGTGCCTACAATTACAGCTGCTCTGAAGTGAAGGGCTTGCACAGAGTGATGTGTACTGCAACACCAACAAGGGTTTGTGCCACTGACACACGCACAGATTCCATATCAGGGCTCCCACCACTGCATCTGTCACTGATCTAAAGACAGCCATTACAACATCACTTTGCACTGGTTAAAATGTCTTCACATTCGGGAATCCATTTCCATTGATGTAGGTACCTAACATGTCTGTGGGATCTTAGATCCATTGGTGTGGCAATTTGTACTGGATGTGCTCATCTGTTAGAAAACATACACACGGCACATCATGTTATTCAATAAAGCTCTAACATGGTCTATTTTCTCAGTCCTATCTTTACTTTGGGTTCCAAACATAAAAATTTCTGCAATCGTGAACAATGCTGAGTTGCATCAGCTTTTCTATTGTATTGCTGGATCGGACACTGTTTGCCCAAACAAATGAAGCAAGTCTGCCAATGTGGCAGAAGTATTTGAACATGCTTCTACTAACATGACCAGACACAAAAGAGATACTGGAAATTTTGAGCAAGGTAGTGTACTGGTTAGCACAATGCTTTACAGTGCCAATGATTAGGATTCAATTCCCACTGCAGTCTGTACAGGATTTGTACATTCTCCCCGTGACCACATGGGTTTCCTCTGAGTGCTCTGGTTTCCTCCCACATTCCAAAGATGTAATGGTTAGTAAGCTGTGGACAAGCTATGTTGGCACCCAATGCATGGTGACACTTGCTAGCTGCCCCCTGCATAGTCTTGGGCTGCGTTAGTCATTAAAGCAAACAAAACATTTCACTCTTTGATGTTTCGATGTTCATGTAACAAGTAAATCTAACCTTTAACTTTATTAAAAATAATCTTTCAAATTTCCCTGTGTATGCTGCCTGACCCGCTGAGTTCCTCCAGCAACAGGCAGGAATGGACAGATTTAGACCATGTGCTGGCGGAAGTACAGTTTAAATTTGAGTCATGGTCAGCACGGACATAATAGGCTGAAGGGCCTCTTCCTGTGCCGTACTACTTTACATTCTGTGTTCTTCCTTGGGAGCTGGCATTGATCGGAATGGATTCCTTCGGGATTGTGGTAATTATTATATACTCTTCCAGTGGCATAATGTCTGTAAGTGTTAATGTAATGGGACTCAATAAATGTGAACAATCAAAAGAAGAAGGGTTATTTACAAGGCTGAACTCTCCACTTTTGTGTGCATGGAGTTTTTCAAATGCCTCACTGCAGTCAATATCTTGTTATGTTGTTAAGAAGCAGGCACAGCGCATGTCACTTCTGTGTGCAATAGGCTGACAGACCACACAGAAACACGGAGACAGCATGTCCATGTTTTTAAAGATATTGTACAGAAGTTGGCCCTTTAACTTCTGATAAGGTTAAAGACTCTATGTAAATATTATGCTTGTGTCATAGTTAGATAGAAATATGCCTCCAGAGATTGAGGTCCAATTTATCAAAACATTCAACTTTTAATGCAAACTGATGGTGCTACATCGTTTTACTCCACATTGCTTTGTGTGTGTGTGTGTGTGTGTGTGTGTGTGTGTGTGTGTGTGTGTGTTTAGCTCCTCCTTGTGGCAAATTCCTTTAGTGAAACATTCAGTGTGGTTCCAAAATCGTATTTTATCAATAGATTTCAATGATTATTCATTACTGAAAAATCTGTTGTTGACTATTTAAACCCTTGGAAGGCCCAAACTTTTAAAATTAAGAGAGGTATAGAGAGATAGCCAGTATCTGTGCCTCAGAGTTCAAATGACTACTATTTCAGGGGCATGCACTTAAGTTGAAAGGGGCAAAGTTCAAATGAGATGTGTGGGACATGTTTTTTTTTATCCATAGAAAGTGGTGGGTGATTGGAATATGCTTCAGGGCTGTTGGTGGAGGCACATACAGATGAGCTGTTCAAGAATTTCTGTGGTAGTTGGGTAGCAAGTATGCAGAGAATGGGGGCATTGGACCATGTGCAGTCAGAAGGGATTACTTTAATGAGGCAGCATTAGGTTATTTAATTTGACACAATATTGTGGGGCAAAGAGTTTGCTCCTGTGCCATATTGTTTTATGTTCTGTCTGCTGTTTGGAGCGCCCAAACATAGAAGACTTACTGCCGGGTTTGAAGAACCAATCCATCAATTTCCTCCACAGCTCAGTGACAGAACCTGGTCTTTTACACTGGGGATATTAATTCTACTATCCTCCACCAGGCAGAATCCAAAAGAAGGTTTTCCCAACATAGGATCCAAGAAGACACCAATTTAACTGGAAACTTCAGTGGTGTAGATGAGGAGATAACGGAGAAAACAATCTCCTCTTTACACAAAATATCATTTTGCATTACTTGAGTGTTTTTGTGACTTATGCATTTTCAAGTATCTTGTTCTTTTTGAACAAATTATATATTTGTAAATAATTCTCCTAAATTTTGACAGTTTTGAACCATCTGAGTATTCAAGTATTCATTTTAGACTGGTACTAAAATGACCTGGCCCGAGCATTCTGCAGGAAACAGAACTCTCCCTTTCCCTTGAACGTTTTTCAGCATCGAGTAGTCATACAGCACAGAAACAGGCTTTTTAGTTCTGAGTCTGTGCCAACTATCAAGCACCCACCTTCACTAATCCTGTTTTATTCTCCCCACAATTTTGTCAACTGCAGCCAGGTCCATTCACTCACCTATGTAGTGGGGGCAATTTGCAGAAAGTCAAAGCCCTGACCTACAGTTGAAGTCAGATGTTTACATACACCTTAGCCAAATACATTTAAACTCAAGTTTTTCACAATTCCTGACATCCAATCCTAGAAAACATTCCCTGTCTTAGGTCAACACGAAGAATTCTGCAGAGCCTGGAAATTCAAGCACCACACATCAAAGTTGCTAGTGAATGCAGCAGGCCAGGCAGCATCTCTAGGAAGAAGTACAGTCGACGTTTCGGGCCGAGACCCTTCGTCAGGACTAACTGAAGGAAGAGCTAGTAAGAAATTTGAAAGTGGGAGGGGGAGGGAGAGATCAGTAAGAGATTTGAAAGTGGCTAATCACCTGTCCAGCTCTTGGATCCATCCCTACCCCTCCTGTCTTCTTCTATCATTTTGGATCTCCCCCACCCCCTCCCACTTTCAAATCTCTTACTAGCTCTTCCTTCAGTTAGTTCTGACAAAGGGTCTCGGCCCAAAACGTTGACTGTACCTCTTCCTAGAGATGCTGCCTGGCCTGCTGCGTTCACCAGCAACTTTGATGTGTGTTCCCTATCTTAGGTCAGTTAGGATCACTACTTTATTTTAAGAATGTGAAATGTCAGATTAATAGTAGAGAGAATGATTTATTTCAGCTTTTATTTCTTTCATCACTTTCCCAGTGGGTCAGAAGTTTACATACACTTTGTTAGTATTTGGTAGCATTGCCTTTAGATTGTTTAACTTGGGTGAAACATTTTGGATGGCCTTCCACAAGCTTCTCACAGTAAATTGCTGGAATTTTGTTCCATTCCTCCAGACAGAACTGGTGTAACTGAGTCAGGTTTGTAGGCCTCCTTGCTCGCGCACGCTTTTTCAGTTCTAAGGTGTATGTAAACTGTACATGCCTATGGGAGGTAGGGGGTGGGGGAACCAGAATGCCTAGAGGAAACACACATGGAGAGAGTCCAATTCCATGCAGCTAGAACTGGATGTTAGGATTTAACCAGGGTCATTAGACATGCAAAGCAACAGCTCTTGCTGTGACTTCTTTCTACATCTTCATCTTTTCAAAAGTTGCATCCAATCCATCACTGGATATGCGAGCTGAGAGTAATACAAAGAGTGCAATGGGCCCTTGCTGAACAGTGGGACATGCACTCCTTAGCCACCGAGATTTAAGGATCAAGAAATACAGTTAATCTCTGATAATCTAGCATATTTGATAGCAGAACATGCTAGATGATCAGAGATTTTATTTTTATGAATAATTGAACATACTTTGAGTTCATGTTTTTATTACAATAAAGTTCAATGGTGATTTGAAAAGGATTATGGAATCTGGTGAGTGGGAAGTGACCATGCAAGCATTAGCTCATGAATCTAATTTCAAGACTTTGGATTTTCTGAACAGCTGGATTGCAAATTTATCAGAGTTTTAAAATGAAGCGGAGAATTCAGGGGATATGTTGATGAGAATAAATTCAAAACTACATCACGTATGGTAAAAGAAATAATGAGTATGAAAGAAGAAGGAAAAAGAAAAAAGAAACAAAATTAATTGTTGATAAATTCTCCAGTCGGAACTTAAAGCCTGAAGAATGATGTATGCACCTAATTGCTCAGCTATTGTATTTAAGGAGTTGATTGGGAGTTGTTAAATATTAACCTAAAAATCATTAAAATGAAATTAAAGATGTTATCTTCATAAAGCTAATGCCAAACAACACAAATTGTCCTGCATCTTTAGTAGGCTGCAAATCAGAGATTTGATTCTCTCCACTGCTGTTTTACCACATATTTCAGTTAAATGAAGCCTTGCATGGTCAGGTCCTTCTACATTTTCTGATAATTCTGACCTCCATGTTCCAAGCAAAACTATAAAAAGTAAATTTATTTACTGCTTTGAATCATCTGAATTTCTCAGCATTGGGCCATTTTTTGTACTTCATATTTATCAAACAATGCCTGCTTTTAACAGAGGTGTGAGCAAATTGCAAAATTCTCTTAATTTTTTATTCTCCATCACAATAAAACAAACTGAAGGTTTTGATAATCACACAAGAAAATATTAAATTTAAACAATTTTCCTCAACCTCAAGTACATTCACAGACATGATTATCTGCTTCAGAGCTTGTTTGATAACTGCTGTGGGACATTTTACTCTATTAATCGAGATTTATAAATACACATCATTACTGTATGCTGGGAATCATCAGCAATCTTAGTACAACTCACCAGGTGTTTTATTGCTTGGGAAATATATAATGTTGTTATCACTGATTTCTTGTCCACATGTCAACTGCATTTCAGATGAAAGAACAATAAAAACTTATTAATATTATCACCTAATTAACTGTAAAGGATAAGAACAGGAGGTGCATTTGTTCTCTCTGCATTGTCCATAGCATCAAATTTTATTCCATATCTTACTTTGTAATGAATTTGACTGAATAAGTAATTTATTGAAAATAAACTGCAAATAACTCAAAGTTCCCACTCTGATATGTCCCAGTGGCCACACATTTTAATTCCACGTCCCATTCCCATTCTGATATGTCCATTCATGGCCTCCTCTACTGTCAAGATGAAGCCACACTCAGGTTGGAGGAACAACACCTTATATTCCATCTGGGTAGCCTCCAACCTGATGGCATGAACATTGACTTCTCTAACTTCCATTATGCCCCTCCTCCCCTTCTTACCCCATCCCTTATTTATTTACTTATTCCCTTTCTTTTTCTCCCTCTGTCCCTCTCACTATATCTTCCTCTGGTGCTCCCCTCCCCCTTTCTTTCTCCCTAGGCCTCCTGTCCCATGATCCTCTCCCTTCTCCAGCCTTGTATCCCGTTTGCCCATCAACTTTCCAGCTCTTAGCTTCATCCCTCCCTCTCCTGTCATTTCAGATCTCTCCCTCCCCCTCCCACTTTCAAATCTCTTACTATCTCTTCTTTCAGTTAGTCCCGACGAAGGGTCTCGGCCCAAAACGTTGACTGTACCTCTTCCTATAGATGCTGCCCGGCCTGCTGCGTTCCACCAGCATTTTGTGTGTGTAGCTCTAAGTTATTCTTGTTCCTCTTTGATCTTAAGAATTGAATAAATCAGAGGGAATGTTCTGTGCTCTTATAAAATAATTATGGGAAAAGACACACTATATGTTTTAGCAATTAGGAGCTTTCAAATTATTTATAGGTAAAATTTCAACAATTTAGGAGGTTTGTTTGATATCAGACCCAGACTTGGTGATATAGAGGCAAATGGATGTCAGGGGAATTCAACAGAAGCCACATTCCTATTCCGTACTCCACTAATAAAGTACATTTCTTTAGCAATATTAACAGATTCAGATTCACATTTATTCATCACATGTACCTCAGTGAAATGCGTCATTTGTGTTAACCACCAACTGCAGAGTGCATATTATCTGCCGATGTAAAATATTTGTTTAACCATGTTTTTCTTCACATAAATCCATACTTCAAAATTCAATGAAGTGTTTATGAACACAAGTTGCCTGAATTTGTGTGAAGATAAGATACCCAGACGTAGAAAAGCACAGCTAAACAATGTTGTACACAGGCGGTAGTGGTGGAAAAACTGGACCGATGGGATTATCAAAGTTTATAACCTTGGCGTTTGAGTTCTTGGACAATAAAATCAAGGGACTTTAATTTCTGCCATGCCTTTCATATCTGTTTCAGAGTCAAAAGCTCTATTGCAGGCAATAAAATGATATTTTTAAAGTTGAGAGGCTGTTGTGGTGAAGAAAAAGCAGCAACCAGTGAACAACAAGCTTTAACAAACAATAATGAGATAATGATCAGATCATTCCAGTATGCTGCCACTGCAGGGAATTCTGCATTGCTTGTAGAACTTTCTTTCATTGAAGTTAATAGATTGTGAGATTTGGAAGCAGAGTAGATGGTATTTACTCTGCTTTACACTATTGACCAAGGATGGATTTCTGGGCAAGGTATCTTAAGCAATGTTAGGCACACAATAAAACCAACTAGTCTCATCTCTTAGAGCCATACAGTTTTATAGCATGAAAACAGGCCATTCAGTCCACGATGTCCATGCCAACAATCCATGTTTATTAATTCATTTTTCAGCATTTAGTTTATAGCTTACTTTTGTAAGGCAAGTGCCCATCAAGGCATTGTTAAACGTTTTCAGTGACACTGCTTCCACCACTCTCCAAGTATTTCATACTCTCTAAGTGAATAAGGCCCTCCTCAAACCCCCTTTGATTTGCTTATCCATTATCCAAAATCTACCGTATGTCCTCCAGTTTTACCTAACTCTGAAATGGGGAAAGATTTCTTGCAGTCTAGCCTATCATTAACCTTCATAATCATATATATCTCAACCGTGCCATCTCTTAACCTCCTCTTCTCTTGGGAAAGTAGACCAAGTCTCTCTAGTCTCTCCTCCTAACTAAGTTGCTCTACCTGCAGGTAATATCCTGGTGAATGAATGTCTACTGCACCCTCTCCAGGTGTATCATATCCTTCCTAAAGCATGATATCTAGAATTGCAAACAATACTTTGATAAAATATGACCATTTCTTTATAAAGTGGAGCAAAACCTCAATGCTCAAGTATTTGATGCCCCAACTATTGAAAGCTGGCTTTCCATATGCCTTCTTAACAATGTTATCTACCTGCATTGCCAAGGATGTTTTCCTTCGACTTCACTTGCCACATCACTGAAATGTTTCCACAACCTTTGGACTTTCTTTTATAGACACTTCATCTCATGTACTCAATATTTATTGCTTATTTTTTATTATTATTATTATTTATTTTTGTATATGCACAGTTTATTGTATTTTGCATACTGGTTGAATGCCCAAGTTGGTATGGTATATCATTGATACTACTATGGTTGTTATTCGATTGTGGATTTATTGAGTATGCCCACAAGAAAATGAATCTCAGGGTTGTCTATAGTTTCATATATATAGTTTGATAATAAATTACTTTGAACTTTGACTGGTACACCAAGTTTCCTATTTTACTGAATTCTCCTGTGACCCTACCATATATTCATAATGTATATCATAGCTTCATTAGTATTTCCCAAATGCATCACCTCACATATGCCATTTTTCAGCCCACTTTGCTGATACATCGAATCCAAGCTTACATTCTACACAACCAACTGGTGTCAGAACAAAATGAAAGATCTTGCATTTTTAATATTGTATTCAATATTTGCAATTTATAAATCTGGTGGGAGCAAAGAATGTTGGGAACGGTGAGGGAGGATTGCAGCCAGGGGGGCGGGGGGGAAACAGGTGACAGAGAAGGAGTGCCAGGGTGGTGGGTGGTGTGGTTGCAGACACACCCAGCCCTCAGACATCAGACAAAGTTATTTGATTCCAAATATATTGTTTTATTTTTCATTTCAAAATGTCTCTCTGGTGCTTCCTGCTCCCTCTCCTCTCCTTTTCCCTTTTCCCAACCATGACTCCCCTCTCCCTGCCCCCTTCCCACTCTCAGTCCACAATGAAGACCCACATCAGAATTAGGTTCATCACCACTCACAAATGTCATGACTTGGGCATATAGAGGAGTACCTTTATTTTTGTAATAATGGCAATCTGTCATCTCAAAGAGACAAAGAAACAGGCTCTTTGGCCTATTATCCACACTGGTCATCAACCTCCTATTTACCTATATTCCTCCTATTTACCTATATTCACATTAATCCTTTAAGTTATTGTTCAATTCTCAAAATCCACCACTCAACTGCACACTAGGAACTACTTACAATGGACAATTAATTGACCAATCTGTAAGCCTTTGCGATGTGGGAGAACACCACAGCACCCAGATGAAATCCACACTGTCATAGAGAGAACGTGCAAAATCAACCCAGACAGCGTCCAGGTTAAGGACTGAAACTGGGGCTGTGAGGCAATGGCTCTACAATTTGTACAACCATACCACACTTTGTCATAGCATTGCAGTGGGGAAAAAAATTAAATGAAAATTATAAACAGAAGAGATTCTGCAAATGCGAGAAGTCCAGAGCAAGACACACAAAATGCTAGAGGAACCCAGCAAGTCAGGCAGTATCTATGGAGATAAATAAACAGTTGAAGTTCCGGGCTGAGACCCTTCTTCAGGACTGGAAAGGAAGGGGAGAAGCTAGAGTAAGAATGTGAGGGGAGGGAAGCAGGACGAGCTGGAAGGTGATAGGTGAAGCCAGATGGGTAGGAAAGGTAAAGGGCTGGAGAAGAAGGAATCTGATAGAAGAGGAGAGTGGACCATGAGAGAAAGGGAAGAAGGAGCGGGACCAGGGTAAGCTGATATGCAGGTGAGGAGAAAAGGTAAAAGGACAGATTGGGGAATAGAAAAAGACAGAAGGGGGAAGATAATTTTCACCAGAAGGAAAAATTGATATTCATGCCTTCAGGTTGGAAGCTACCTAGACAGAATATGAACTGTTGCTCCTCCACCCTGAGAGTAACCTCATCATGGAAAAAAAAGAGGCCATGGAATGACATGTGGAATGGGAATGGGGATAGGAATTAAAATGGTTGCCCACCAGGAAATTCCGCTTTTAGTGGTTGGAGTGGAGATTCTCGACAAGCAGTCCCCCGATTTACATTGGGTTTCATCAATGTAAGTTGAAGAAGGCTGCATTAGGAACACCAGATACAATAGATAACTCCAACAGATTCATGGGTGAAGTGTTTCCTATCTGGAAGTATTGTTTGGGACCCTGAATGGAGGTGAGGGAGGAGGTAAATGAGCAGGTGTGGCATTTCAGTCCCTTGTAGGGGCATGTGCCAGGAGGGAGATTAGTGGGGAGCGATGAATGGAGAAGGGAATCTGGCAGGAGTGATCCCTGCAGAAAGTGGAGATGGAGGGAGCAGAAGTGTGTTTGGTGGTAGGATCCCATTGGAGATGTGGGAAGTTGTGGAGAATGATGTGTTGAATGCAGAGGCATATGTGGTGTAGGTAAGGACAAGAGGAGTTCTATTTCTGTTAAGAAGGAAATGGAAATGGAAGAGATGTGGGTGAGGGCCCCATCAATGGTGCAGGAATGGAAACCCAGTTCTTTGAAGAAACTGGATATCTCTGATGTATTGGAAAGGAAAGCCTCATCCTGGGAACAGATGCAGCAGAGACAAAGAAACTGAGAAAAAAAGGAATAGAATGTTTACAGGGGACAAGGTGGGAAGAAATAAAGTCAAAATAGCCGTAGAAATCAGTAGGTTTATAAAAGATGTCAGTAGACAGTTTGACTCCAGAGATGGAGTTGAAATCAAGAAAGTAAAGAGAGATGTCAGAAAATACCAAGTGAACTTAAAGGCCTGAAAGAAGTTAGAGGCAAAATTAATTAAATTGACAAGTTCAGCATGGGTGCATGAAGCAGCACCAATACAGTCATCAATGTAGCACAGGTAGAGTTGGGGAGCATTATCATGGAAGGTTTAGATCATGGACTGTTCTATGTAGCCAATGAATAGGCAAGCATAACTGGGGCCTGTGCACATGCCCATTGCTACCCTTTAAGTCGGGAAAAAGTGGGAGGAACTGAAGGAGAAAGTGTTGAAGTTGAGGAGTGGTTTCACCAGATGGAACAATGCTGCTGTAAAACCAAAGATATCTAAGCAATGTCTGTATACTTCAATCAGGAATTTCCACAAATCCTTTATCATATTGTCAACTTGAAGGATAAGATATGCCTCAGCTAACTGCAGACATCCCACCTCTCCCGGAAGTTCCGGGAGTCTCCCGCATATTAATAGTGGCTCCCTGATGCCCGTAAATTATATACAATATCACGGAAATCAATTTTTTGAGAGCGAGCGAGCGGGAGAAAGCAAGAGAGAGCGCGAGAGCGACCACGAGAGTGAGAGAGCGAGAGAGAAAGCAAGCGAGAGAGAAAGCAAGCGAGAGCATGAGAGAGCGCGAGAGAGAGTGAGCGCATGACAGAGCGGGAGAGAAAGCAAGCGACAGCGTGAGAGAGCACGAGAGTGAGAGAGAAAGCAAGCGAGAGTACAAGAGAGCACGAGAGCGAGAGAGAAAGCAAGTGAGAGCACGAGAAGGCACGAGAGAGAGAGAGAGAGAGCGAGAGCAAGCAAGCAAGCGAGAGCGTGAGAGAGACCACGAGAGAGAGAGAGAGAGAGCCATGGCAGAGTGTTCCAAAAAAGAAAATATAAAACGTACGTCACCCTAGACTACACTAAAGTGTACCTCTGCCTAATAGGGTCAAGATAATGCCAGTGTTGCTCGCTGCACTGTTTGCAACAGTGACTTTTCTATTGCCCAATATGTAAAAGACATATTGAAGTGAGTTTAACAGGTGTCATTCATTCTTTAGCATAGCTAACCTTATGTAAACTCGTTGGCTAGCTGCTAAGGAGTTACTCTATTGCAAACATCCCACCTCTCCCGGAAGTTCCGGGAGTCTCCTGCAAATTGATGGAGCTACCTCCCTGAAATGAGTTCTTACAGGGTGGGATGTCTGTAACTGTCAGGGCTTTAAGAAACTGTGCAGGTTTGACCTTTGTACAAATCTGTTATGGGAGCAGCTGGGAACAAAATATTTGACCATGTACCATATCTTAGCAAATTCCAAAAGGATCTTAAATGAGGTTTTTGGAAGGCTATGAGCTGAAGGAAACATGAGAACAACTATTCATGTAGACATAAAGGAGGGAAAAACCTCACACTAGTCCAAGGCAATGAATAGAACCACACAATGACATATGATTATTGGAAGTTAAAATATCCATTTCCTTCACTGAATAGTGGGATTGATTGACCTGTCAAGAACCAGTCTTAGTCTCATTAAGCCTAGATTTGTTCCCTATAATTTTTGGAAGTGTTAAGCATCAGAAATCCAACTCAAATTTTACTAATTCAGAATTCCCTTCAGAATGCCAATAATCACAAACTTTATTCTTGTACTGATAAAGACTGGGTATCAAAATGAATGACATTTTCCATCTGTTAATAGTTTTGATCAGTAAATTAATCAATTCATGTTCTTGCAACAGACCAGCAATATAAGTCGAGGCACTATAAGGCACTCATGAGACCACACTTGGAATATTGTGCAGTTTTGTTCTCCCTATTTTAGAAAGGATATACTGACATTGGGGAGGATTCAGAGAAGATTCATGAGAACGATTCCAAGAATGAAAGGGTTACAGTGTGAGGAACATCTGGCAGCTCTTGGGCTGTATTCCCTGGAGCTCAGGAGAATGAGAGGGAATCTCATAGAAACATTCCAAATGTTAAAAAGCCTGAACAGATTAGATATGGCAAAATTATTTCCTAGGGGAGTCTAGAACGAGAGGGCATGACTTCAGGATTAAAGGACGGCCACTTAGAACAGAGATGTGGAGAAATTACTTTAGTCAGAGGGTGGTAAATCTGTAGAATTTGTTGCCATGAGCGGCTGTTGAGGCCAAATCGTTAGATGTATTTAAGGCAGAGTTAGACAGGTTTTTGATTAGCCAGGGCATCAAAGAGTATGGGGAGAAGGCGGCAGGGGAATGGGGATGACTGGAAGAACAGACTCGATGGGCCAAATGGCCTACTTCTACTCCAATATTTATGGTAAGATTATTAAGGGATTGGACACACTGGAGGCAGGAAGCATGTTCCCGCTGATGGGTAAGTCCAGAACCAGAGGCCACAGTTTAAGAATAAGGGGTAAACCATTTAGAAAGGAGTTGAGGAAAAACTTTTTCACCCAGAGAGTGGTGGATATATCGAATGCTCTGCCCCAGAAGGCTGTGGAGGCCAAGTCCCTGGATGCTTTCAAGAAAGAGATGGATAGAGCTCTTAAAGATAGCGGAATCAAAGGTTATGGGGATAAGGCAGGAACTGGATACTGATTGTGGATGATCAGCCATGATCACAGTGAATGGCGGCGCTGGCTCAAAGGGCCGAATGGCCTACTCCTGCACCTATTGTCTAATGTCTTATGGTCTAAAAGGATGGTGTAGCAAAGGGGATGAGTTAGGAGTGGGGATGCAGTGGGAACTGTCTGGTCAATCAAATTGTCATAAGTGTGATCTTTTTCAAAAATATACTTAAAGCAGACTTTGGTAACTTAGAAAGGAATTAATCATTTGTCTACAGATAGTAGAACAGATTTTTCTAAGTCTTCACTGGAGTAATTAGAATTCACAGTCAATTAAAGTTAGACTATTGCATGTATTACATTTAAAATTAAAGGATACAGTGTGTAAAAGAGAATGGCTTACTGGTATTTCTGTTGTATCTGTTTATTCAATAAACTACTAAAATGCATTATGTTGTACTGATTTGGAAATTTGACTGGATTTAGTGCACTTGCACACCTCCAAAGGCTTCAAAAGGTTCAAAGGTTCAGTTATTATCAAAGTATGTATGCAGTATACAACTCTGAAATTTCTCTTCTCCAGATAACCACGAAACAAAGAAAACCATGGAAGTCAGTCAAAGAAAGATATCAACCCCGCCCTGACAAAAAGGACATATCTCGCAACATGATCATCAATATCACAACCTGGGCAAAAAGCTAACAAATCGTGACAAATGGTAACAATGACATCAAGCCCCAAACTCCCAAACCCCTCCCTCGCTCAAAAAAGATACAGATCGTAGCAAACGAAAATCGTGGCAACAAGGAAGAACAGGTAGGAAACAAGGAAGAACAGGTAGAAAACACGGAATGCAAAAAAAAAGAACTGAAAGAAACTAAACAGAACTCAGCAAGTTTAAACTACAGTCCACAGTCCAATGCATAAGTCGCAGAACTTCAGTGACATATTCTGACAGAGAGACCTTCCGAGATCCATCACACACAGACAACCTACAGGCAGCAGCAAGAGGGCGGTGGTCAATGCTGAACACTTGTTCGCCTCAGCATTCGCTTTGATGTTTCGTTTTTCCTCGACACTTTTATCGGTGAGAAATGGAGTCGATCATGGTCCTGCATCCTGCCTCTAAGTAGGGTTGCCAACTGTCCCGTATTTGCTGGGACATCCCATATATTGGGCTAAATTGGTTTGTCCCATACGGGACTGCCCTTGTCCCGTATTTCCCCCACTAAGGTAGAGCGTTCCTATGAAACTGTTCATAAGCGGAAATGGCGTAAAGTGGAAAAGCAATTACCATTAATTTATATGGGAAAAATTTTTGAGCGGTCCCAGACCCAAAAAATAACCTACCAAATCATACCAAATAACACATAAAACCTAAAATAACACCAACATATAGTAAAATCAGGAATGATATGATAAATACACAGTATACATAAAGTAGAAATAATGTATGTACAGTGTAGTTTCACTTAATAGAATTGGGAAGATTAAACCAAAACCAATTTGTAGAAAAAAAAATCAGCACGTACACGCATGCGCACATCACGTATGCGCACACAGGTGCCTGCGCAAGGCTTCATGGTCATGGTAGCCTTTCTTGGGGTAAACATTTGACTGCTACTTTTGTCCCTTATTTAGGAGTGAGAAAGTTGGCAACCCTATCTCTAAGCTTCTTTTCCTCAAGGCTGCTCACGTTTGCGCTTGCCTCCTGGAATTTTCTTGGAGACAGCAGAGCAACAGATCTCCAAACTGTAAGTTACAGCTCCAACAGTTCCAGAAACACATTTAAGATAAAAAGAAAACGTTGAAAAAATGAGATAAAAAGTTCTGTGGACTATCTGGAAGACATAGCCTGAGGAAGCATTCTTCACCGGCACAATCTTGACCAGATATGCCACGTGAAATTGGCGACTTTGGGGAACGATCATTTATCTAAAATTTTGTTTTTTTTTAATTGAATCAAGAATGGAGTAGCTTTATATGTTATTCATTTTTTAAGGATTTGGGCATCACTGGCAACGACAGGATTTATTGTCCCTCACTGATTGCCTTAATAAAGCAGCGGTGAACCTCTTTGTTGAACTGCTTCAGTGCTTTTGGTGAAGCTACTTCCACAGGGCCCTTGAGTAAGGAGTGAGACCTGGCAATGATGAAGGAATGGCAATAGATACTTGTAATTTATGATTGGATAGAAGTTTGGGAGTAACCTATAGATGTAGTGTTCCAATGTCCCTTGGTTGTGGACATGTGAACTATTGGTGCAGTGGCCAGTGCAGTGGAAGTATTATAGATAGAAAGTACTGTAGTTCCTTGTGGAGAATTGTTTAGGCTAGTAGATTGATCAGCAACTGGGGAGCTTTGTCTGAGATTGTTTGGAACTTCTTGGATAAAATATGGAAAAAAGTTAGAAACTAATTGAAAATTTCATTCAGACAGCATTTTCTTAAATGCATTTTTGACTATTCTAGCCAAGAATTGTCTGCAAGTTGGTTTGTTGCAGATATTAAAACAATAAACTTCACTGCCGAACTACATCTTACATTTGGAACCAATACGCAGCCGGCATCAGAGTCCAATGTTATATCAAACCAGCAGCTGACACACGACAGTACAATGAATACAAATGCTCATTTATGCCAAATCACCAGCAGTTTATAGTCAAGAGGTTCATCAAAATTTCCACATCAAAGAATCCAAAAATTGCTTGTTTATGGGCCATTAAATCTCCTTCTGAAGCTTCCCACGGTTGCTGCACCTGCATTCAGAAACTACCAACCTGAGCTCCCACCCGAACTCTGTTCAGAGTTTATGCTTTCCTCTCCAGCTTTGCATTTATAGCTTCCTTCCCTTCCCTGGTGTAGTGGCAGGCTTATCGGAATGAAATTTTATTGATTGTTCAATTTTCCAGCACTAAACTTAGTGCTAGGAGTCAAATTAATACCTGGCATTAAAACTTGCTGTGGAATGACTTGCTGAGAGCCAATCAAGCCAACAAAAAAAGGTAATCCAACACAAAATTGCAAAGGAAATAAAGCATAGAATCCTGCCCAACTGATCTTTCGCAGAATTTAAATTCCATGTTTAATTAACTCTTCCCTCTGTTTTTTTTTAAACTTTTGTCCTTAACATGCATCCATTCTTATTATCCCACCTGTTCCTGATGGTAGCACTATTCACATGAATAGTGTGGGTGGTAAAACAGGGTAGTGGTTAGCCCAACGCTTCACACAACCACAATTTTTGCCATTGCCTGTAAGGAATTTATATGTCTCTCCGTGACCATGTGGGTTTCTGCCGGGTGCTCTGGTTTCCTCCCACAAACTGAAGATGTACCAGTTGGTAGATAATCGGACACTGTAAACTGTCCTGTGATTAGACTAGGGTGAAATCAAGGGATTGCATGGCAGTGGGGGTCAAAGGACCTGAATGGACTATACCGCGCTCTATCACAATAAAATTTTTAAAAATCTTAAAAACAGAATGATACGGAATGACAGAGGAGTATTTTAGCAGAGTTATGCAACTAACCCATTCTTTCCCTGGAGCTCTGCAAAATGTTATCCCTTAAAAATTTATTTAACACTTCCCAAAAAATAACTTAGTATCAAATCTGCTTCTACTACTCTTTTCTCTGATGTATTCCAAATTGTGAAAATCTCATGCTACTGTTGGTTCATTCCCTTAAAATCTGTGACTTCTGGTAACAGTGTTAATCCCAGCAGAAATAGTTCCTTCAATCGAAACACTCTATGATTCTGAACAATGCTATGAAATATCAGCTAAATCTCTTCTTCGGGGAGAACATCCCAAGCAACTCCAGTCTTCACTTGACCCCAGTGCTCTTTGTGTATTTTTTTTCAGGATCCTCTCAAAACACCAATGTTGATACTAAAATGGGGAAATAACAATCACCTGAGGTTGAATCACAAAATCAATGCCCTATAGTACAACGTGCATCTTGAAAGCACAGGCTCTAAGAATTCCATCTTTTTTTCTCTACCTTGGATTTACTTGTGTCAGAATGCTTTGGAGTTTGGAGTTTGGAGTCTGTGCAACACAGATTCACTAGACCAAAAGACTTAGAAGCAAAGCATGGCCATCCAGCACATCAAGTCTGCTCTGCCATTCCAGTATAGCTGTTTGATTGCCTCTCTCAGCTCCATTCTTCTGCCTTTTCCTTAGAACCTCTGATGACCTTACTAATCCAGAATCAGGATTCTAACAAGTATACCTAATGACTTGGCCTCCATAGCCATCTGGCTAAAGAAATAACTCCTCACCCCTGTTCTAAAGAAATGTCCTTCTATTCTGAGGCTGCTCCCTCTGGTCATGGACTTACCCTTTATAAAAAATATCCTCTCCACATTCACTCTATCTATACTCTTCAATATTTGATCGGTTTTAATGAGATCCTCCTTTATTCTTCTAAGCTCCAGTGAGTACAGGCCCAGAGCCACCAAACACTTCTTATACATTAACCCTTTCCCTCGGCCATTAGGCTCTATAATGAGTCAACCTATAGCTGGGGAAGTGATGACCACCTTCTGTTAGACTGTTTAAAGTAGCTTATTTTTCATTCTTTCTACTTCTCTTCTAATATTTATATACGTGCACTTGTAATGCAACTGTGACACTGCAATTTCATTGTGATCATTAAATTATCTATCCATCTATCTATCTATTCCCGGAATAATTCTTGTGACCTTCCCTGCATGCTCTCCAATGCCAGTACATGCTTTCTTAGATAAGGGGCCTGAAACTGCTCACAATACTCCAAATGTGGCCTGACCAACACCTTAGCATTAAGTCCTTGATTTTATATTTTCGTCCTCTCAAAACTGATGCCAACATTGCATTTTCCTTCCTAACCACTGACTCAAGCTGTGACCCAGGAGGATGTGGTTGTTCAATGAAGAGAGCTTGAATGGGACTGAGAATGAGTTAGGAAGATCCTCAACATTTGGAAAAGTATTAGCAGGATGCATAATGACAGGCTCTTTTGGTCTGGTGATAAAATGCAAGACTTCAGAACATCCTGTGTGTTTAAGATAAGGGTCAGGCAATTTTTAGTAAGATGGCAAGAGTCTTATACTGTACCTTTGGAACTCATTTCAAAGGGCTGAGGACATTCAGTTGTTCAGCACGTGCAAGGATAAAATCAATATATTTTGAACATTAAGGGAATTAGAGAATATAGTAAACAACACGAATTCTGCAGATGCTGGAAATTCAAGCAACACACATAAAAGTTGCTGGTGAACGCAGCAGGCCAGGCAGCATCTATAGGAAGTGCTGCAGTCGACGTTTCAGGCCGAGACCCTTCGTCAGGACTGTTAGAGAATATAGTGTTTTTTTGGCAACCTTGATTTGAGGCATGGGGTCATCCACAATCATGTGGATTTAAAAAGTCATTCTGCTACGATTAAAAAAATAAGTAAAGGTGTTTAATTCTGGCATTGAGTCCACTGGTGTCAATTGGTCACTTTCCGGATAGCAAGGCAGGTATCTAGAACAGGCTGCAAGAGGTGGTGATGGAAATAATATAGTGGCATTTAAGTGGCTGTTAAAAACATGAAATATGCAGGGGATAGAGGAATGTGAATCACGTACTAGCAGAAGAAATTTAATTTCAGTTTTCATCATGTTCAGCACAGACATCATGGAGCAAAGGGCTTGGTTCTGGGCTGTACTTTTGTATCTTCTAAGTATTTCTAAGTATCCAATTTCCCTCGGGATCAATAAAGTATGTCTATCTATCTATCTTAAACATGCCTGTCAAAACCATGACATGGCATCTGATCTCACACACAGAATCTGCATGCACAGTATGTCTAAGATTGGTGGCCAGAAAAGATAATCTACTTCATCTTTTCCTCCTTTTGACTCTGCACCTGTTCCCCAACATTCCAAATGTCTGGTGCATTTCCTCCAGACTCCCAATTTCCCTTACTGTGCATGACACAAACCCATGTCTCTCTTTTTTATCCCCACTGTTTCCATTACATAATGTATGTTATTGCTTTCATGTCAATCCCTTTTTCTCTGCTTGTCTTTATTATGCAATCACTGCTCCTCTGTTACACTGACAACCTCAGCTCCTTGCTGCATTTCCCACCAGTACCACTTGGACTCCGTGATCTCCTTTGATCAGGGCCACAAACTCTGAAATGCCACACTGATCTCAGCTACCCATCATGTATTTCTTGCCATTTCACTCTATTCTGTGCGAAACTGAATTAGATCAGTCAGAATACCAGCCCAGTAAAACTCTCCACTGACTGTCTAGATAGGAGGTGCAGACACACAGAGAATTTCCAAAAGGAAAGGCAACTATTTTTGTTTGGCTAAAGTGGCCAAGTGGAATTTATATGATAAACCAGTGAAAGACCATAACATTAATTCAGTGAGGGAATAAAAATATCACCCCAAAACAATTAAAAATGCATTTGGTAGTAAAAATCAATTGCGCAGGATAAATATTTTCGCAGATAATAATAACTCTGACTGAAAATAAGATATAACTGAAGCTAGTTTCTTCAGTTCACCCCATCTACCTTCAGGCTCATCCTGTATCTACACGAACATCCTTCGGATGTATGGGCCTCAGTGCACTGCAACAGTCAAACTGTGACATAAAACAAGCAGCAACTAGGCCTCGGGTTACAGAAGCCAAGTCTTACACACAAGAGGTTCTCCAGAAGCTGCAAATCCAGAGTAAAACATAAAATTCTGCAGGAACTCAGCAGATCAGGCATCATCGATGGAAAGGAATAAACAGTCAACTTTTCAAGCTGAAACCCTTAATCAGAAACAATGTCTCCTGGGCTTCTGGCAACTCATGCCTTTTTACATGTCTCTCCAAGCTTCTGATGGTAAGAAACATTTAAATTAAAGGAAAATTTGATATTGGCACTGAATTCAACATCACAGTCTAGGGGTGGAATGAAGGATTGCAAAGCATAGACACAGAAGATGGGAATGTGCTAAAATGCACAGTACATCCAACAATTGTTCTCCATTCAAAACTATTTTACGAAAGAAGAAAAGAGAAAAAAGCAAACTATGGAACAGTAAATCTAACATTAGTTGGAAAAATGTTGGACTGGAACCTGTATTAAGGAAGTAATAAAGAACTCAGAAAATATTAACGTCATTGAACAAAGCAAAGAAGGATCTATAAAATGGAAATCACAGATGACTAAACTATTGGAGTTCTTTATTGATGTAATTAGCAGTATAGATAATTAGATGTGTTGTATTTACGAGGGGTGATTGATAAGTTTGTGGCGTAAGGTAGAAGCAGTCAATTTTAGAAAACCTAGCACATTTATTTTTCAGCATAGTCCCCTCCTACATTTATACACTTAGTCCAGCGGTCATGGACCATACGGATCTCTTCTTTGTAGAAATCGGCATCTTGGACCACCAAAAAGTGGTCCACAGCAGGGGTGATTGATAAGTTTGTGGCCTAAGGTAGAAGGAGATGAGTTATTAACTTCAAACTTTCTGCATTTTAACTCAAAGAGTTGAACTGCATGTGCATGTAATGAGAGCTGTATAACTCAAAAATTGTTGCTTGGCCCTGGTGACTATTTGCCATTTTTTCAAGTTTGTAGATGATACTAAATGAGGCAGGATTGTGAGCGGAGAGGAAGACAGAATGAATCGTCAACAGCATGCAGATAACCTAAATGTGTGACTGAAATCATGGCTAATGATACATATTGTAGAAAATATGAGCGCATCCACTTTGGAGTAGAAATCAGAAATGCTGAGTATTTTTTAATGGTGAGATGGGGAACTATGGATAATTAAAAAAAAAACAGATGTCCTTGTACAGAAGTCACTAAAAGACAAAAAGTGCAGATGCAGCAAGTAATTTGGAAGGCAAGTGGTACGTTGGCCTTTACTGCCGGAAGATTTGTGTTCAGAAAAAAAGATGCAGTAAAACAAAGCCTTGATGGGACTGCACTAGTATAACTGCCCACCATTTTAATCCTTGCACAAAAACTAAGACTGTACTCCATTTAGATGGAGTGAACATAAATTTACCAGATTGACCCTTGAGATGGTGAGATTTCCATGTGAGTAAAGATGAAGTTCAGGCGTTCGCTAGAGGTTGGTAAAATGAGAGGAGGTCTTATTGAAAAATAGCAACGATTTTCAGAGGACACATCAGGATGAGCGCAACACACACAAAATACTGAAGGAACCCAGCAAGTCAGGGAGCATCTGGGCTGAGACCCTTCTTCAGGACTCAACAGTAGACTTCAGGCCAAGACTCTTCTTCAGGTCCTGAGGGAAATTCTTGGCCCAAAACATTGACTGTTTATTCATTTCCATAGATGCTGCTTGATCATCCAATTCCTAAATGGGCATTGAACCCTTGGACCCTACCCCACTTTTTTTAAATTTATAGTATTTCTGTTTTTTCTTCCACGATTTTTAAACTATTCAATATACGTATACTGTATGAACTGTATTGTATAAGATTTACTTATTCATTTATTTTTATTATAATAATTTTATTTTTTTCTTCTATATTATGTATTGCATTGAACTGCTTCGACTAAATTAACAAACTTCACATCACATGCCGGTGATAATAAACCTGATCTGATTCTGATTCCTTCAGCATTTTGTGTGTGTTGCTTTGAATTTCCAGCATCGGCAAACTTTCTCATGTATATGAGTGCAAGGAGGATGTTTCTCTTAGTACAGGGGCTCCCAACCTAGGATCCTCAGTTAATGATAAGACTCCATCGCATAAAAAAGTTGGCAGCCCCTGCCTTAGTAGAACCAGGCATCACATCTAAGGTAGGACTGAGATGAAGAGAAATTTCTTCACTCAGAGGATGGCAAATATTTGAAATTCTTCACTGATACCAGAGTCTGTGAAGGATCAATTATCAAGTTCATACAGAAAAGAGAAGGAAAGATTTTTGAAGAAAATTAAGGGATATGAGGATAGTGAGGGAAAGTGGAACTGAGAAAGAACATCAGCTTTGATCCTGATGAATGGTGGAGCAGGTTCAAAGATCAGGTGGCCAACTCCTCCTCCTAGCTCTTCTGCACAACCTGGCCCAGGGCAGCGGAAGGCTATTTCCTCCACACACTGCCCATGATGAAGTCAATGAAAGATCGAACCCAGTAGAAATTAGACTTCTGAAGCCTTGATTAAATTCATGATTAGGATGCAACTGGTAGTGCTTCTGCATTTAAATATGAATCATGCAACATGACTGGAAGTATAATTGCTCAATTAATCTTACACAAACTAAATTGCCTCTCACTGCCCTTGGCATGAGCAGCACACCGACTTTCACGCATGCCTGGTTGGTTCCATTTTCTGAAATAACAATACTTATTTATTTCCTTACTTCAGGTCACTTTTAAACCGTTGACTGTTCAAACAAGTTTACTCATCCAGCCAGTACAGAGCTGGAGGTGCACATCAGTAGCATGAGTATTAATCATTGAGGCGTGTTTGGTTACTTCAAGAAAAAATGTTTATAAAAGCTTGAAGAGTTTCAAATATTGCATGCCTGCATACCAGGTATAAATGCCATGAAAATTGGCTTTATGCAGTGGCATACATTGCAAGATGACGACAAACATCAGTTCACATACACTTAAACAAACATAAATTATATATTAAGCACATTTGTGCAAAATCAAAAACAAAATAAACATGACAACAATGCAAAATTGAGACAGAAAAGAAAATCTAGTCCAAGTTAGTGTTAAGGTTTTTCAGATTGGTTCTGGAATCTGAAGGGAGTGGGGAGGAAGCTGTTGTTGAACTTGGGTGTGGACCTTCAGACTAATGGCAGCATTGAGAAAAGGGCATGGCAGGTGAATTATAGATACAGAGTTACAACATGAAATTATTTTCTAAGTTGTTTCTGTTTAAAATGTTGGATGTAGACATTTTGATTAATATATTAGCAGGAAGATCCTTTTTTTAAGAGTGCACGAATATTAAAGAAATTCAAAGAGTCCAGAAAATTAAATTTGACCCCTTGTGCTTCGAATCAAAACTCTCCTTTGCTCATCATGCCCCTACCATTGGTGACTCTGTCCATACTTCTCGCTGCCTCAGTGAAGTAGCCAGCATATTCAAAGAACTCATGCTCTCTGGACATTCTCTTTTCCATTGGACAGAAGATCAAAAAAATGAAAGAGTGTATGTATGAGCTCTACCTCACTGTTACAAGACTATCTAATGGTTCCCTAGTACAATAAGATAAATTTTGACCTCAGAATCTACCTTGTTAGGAACTTGTACCTTATTGGTTACCTGCACTGTACTTTAACTGTAGCTCTCACATTTTATTCTGCATTTTTTTAAAAATTAGAGATATAGCATGGTAACAGGCCTTTCGAGCCTTATTAACCTGCTGACCCATACTTCTTTGGAACATAGGAGGAAACCGGAACACCCGGACGAAATCCACACAGTCACAATGAAAACGTACAAACTCTTCACAGACAGCAGAAGAATTGAACCCGGGTTTCGAGCACTGCATTAGAATTAGTGGCCTGGGTTCAATTCTCTAAGGAGTCATCGTTTTAGCCTGATTTACCTCAATGCTCTGTTTAATGCACTTATCCATATGAACAGTGTGCAGGGCAAGATTTTCACTCCATCTTAGCATATGTGACAATAATAAACTGATTCCAATTCCAAGCCAACCCATTTCCACGAACTTGTCATCACTGAAATCAGTAGAAACTGACACCAGGAGAACAACTTTCAGGTGAAGCTCACCAGCAATAGCCAGCACTAGTGATAAAAGACAAGCTTCTTCCCTGAAACCTGTAGGCTTTTCAGCTTGTTCTACCATGAAATCCTCAACAACACAGGCATTAAATTGAATTCAGAATAATCCCACTTACCATAAAACCATAAGACATAGGAGCAGATTTAGATCATACTGCTTGGCCATTCCATCATGGCTGATTTATTATCATTCTCAACCCCATTCTCCTGCTTTCTCCCCATAACCTTTGATGCCATTACTGACCAAAAACCTATCAACTTCTGCTTTAAATAAACCCAGTGATTTGGCCTCCATAGATGTCTGTGGCAATGAATTCCATAGATTCACCTTCACTGCATATATTTAACAGTGCTATGAAGGTAACGGTTTTTGCAAAAGGGGGGAAAAATCACATCACCCCTTCCATAAACCTGATGCAACACATAGGAAAGAAGTGTAAAATGAGAACTATTCAACAAAATATTTACATGTGCAGTTTTCTAACCATAAAAATTTGTACTGGGTGCAAGTCAAGGGAGTTCTGAAGCCACTGCAACTCAGTGTCTCCCTCACTCAGACGTGCTTGGCCAGCCCTGTGCATCCTCTCAGTTTTGCTCATATCTCATCCTTGCCTCTGAATCCACAACTTTACCCTCTCTACTCCCCACCTTCGCTGTGCCCTGCAGTACAGCGTTCATCAGTGTGTCCAACTTTTTCAAGCTGCTTCCAAACCATTGTGGCTTACTTTGTCACAGAAGCTCCAAGAATAATTAATGCCTTCTGATTTCTTGAATGATTTGTTGCTTGACATACTCATTTATCCAAGGCTCAGTGTGTGAGGCAGAGAGAAATAACAGCTAATGAGGGGAAAATTACTGAAGTCCCATTTAATTAAAAATGAGCTGCACAAAACTGGATGACAGAAGGGGAGGACAAATGCTCCATTTGAAGATTTTGGGAATTGAAAGAAACCCTCATGTTTCACGTCTGTTGTCAGAAGTTCCAAGGTCATTCTATCCCACTACTGAATACAAATGCATCTATTTTTAATCTAGCAATTTTCACAAGAACTGACAGGAACCCACGGAGAATAGGCTGAAATTAAAATTAGTAAGAAATGAAGTTGCCCTCTAAGCCAGTATTGACTTGATATCCTGCTTTAACGTCATGAAAAATATGGTAATTTTTTTAATATGCACTCAGTGGCCACTTTATTCAGTACAAGTACCTCCTTTCCCGAATAAAGTAGCCACTGAGTATGTTCATGGTCTTCTGCTGCTGTAGTCCATCCACTTCAAGGTTTGATGTGCTGTGCATTCAGAGGTGCTCTTCAATACACCACTGTTCAATGTGCAGATACTTTCATGAATGTGCAGGTTTTCAGGAAAACCTAATAAAGTGGCCACTGCAAACACGAGGAATTCTGCAGATGCTGGAAATTCAAGCAGCACACATCAAAGTTGCTGGTGAACGCAGCAGGCCAAACACAGCTGGCCTGCCGCGTTCACCAGCAACTTTGAAAGTGGCCACTGTGTGTAGTTAAGCATGGAAGCCACCATATTTGAAAGCCGACTTCTGTATAAATTAAACTTACTTTTGACAAGGCTCTCATTCCGTTCCATATTCATGAGTTGAATATGGGTGGTGTAGGCAAGAACTGCATTCATTGTCCATTTTCAATTGCCATAAAGTTATTGAGAGAAGCAGTACAGAAATAGGCCTTTTGCCCCAACAAAATGATGCTGATCATCGAATGGACTCACAGCACAGGGACAGGCCCTTTGGTCTACAAAATCAAACTAAACCAAACTCATCTGCCTGCACATGGTCCATACCTCTCTATCCTCTGCTTGTCCATGACCATAAATTGCCCATCAACCCATGCCTGATCCCGTCCGGATATCACCACATGACGCAAGGACATCTTCGTCATGTCATTCATTATCACCTCTATTTATTGGTGCCACGGCAGCATAGCAGTTAGCACAAGGCTATTACAGCTCGGGTGTTCTGAAGTTCGGAGTTCAATTCCAGCGCCGTTCTTTGAAAAGTCAGTATGTCCTCCTCATGAAATGCATGTATTTTCACCAGGGACTCCAGATTCCTCCCACAGCCCAAAGGCCTACCGGGTAGGTTAACCGGTCATTGTAACCTGTCCTGTGATTAGGTTAAGGTTCATCGAGTTTGTCGGTGGTTGAAGTGTGGCTTGAAGAGCTGGAAGGACCTACTCCATGCCGTATCACTTGAATAAAAATTAACTAAAATTATTTAGGACTTGTGAATGGAACTGAATATTGAAAGCATCATCAGTAGGGCCGGCTGGTGGTGCAACGACATCGGCGCCGGACCAGGGAGCGGAGGTTCCCGGGTTCGAAATTAGTCGGGTCCACTCCCGAGTACGCTTTCCATCCGTGCCGGGTTGAGTGTCGAAGATCGCAACTCGACCTCGTAAAATAAAGGGAAAATACTGCGAAAATGTCTGTGTGAGGAGTGGCGCGCCACACAGTCTCTCTCTCTCGTTCCGCACATTGTAAAAGCCATGAAAAAGACATAATCACAGACACACATGGACACGCACAGACACACATGCACGGCATTAAAAAAAAAGAAAGCATCATCAATAATGCCTGAATAACAGAAGGCGGATGATTGATGAAGTGTAGAAAATTGAGTATAAGATACCATTGTGAGGTTACTTACAGGAACAGTATGTTATGGCACAGGCATAGTGGTTGGAGGCAGATTCATTAAGGGATCCAAAAAGAAGCTGAATATGTAACTGGAAGTAATTAGTTGGCAGAGTGTTTGGGAAAAAGACATAGGATTAAGAGCAGCTGGATTGCTCATAGAGCTGTTATGGGTTCAACAATGCTGGAAAGCCTCCTTCAAAGTGCTGGATGGCCTTCGAAATGGCCTCCTTAAATACTCTGTGTTCCAACAAGTTCCATGAAGTGAGACAGACAGGAATTGCCTGTTTAAAAATAATCTATGTTTTACAATTTATTCACCCAGATTTTGTCTGATAAATGCAAGAGGAATCTTGTCATAGATTAGTGTCCCTGAACCACTAAACACTTATCACAACTTCTGCCAAAACACTTCAACCATATCATCATATCCCAGCTCCAAATCTGACCACATCTACATTCTTCTCACTTTGCTCAGGTTTAACAATCAATCATAAAAACTAATATTGAATTGACCAGTCTCACTCTGCTTCCTCTAGACATAATTAAACTGTGGCAAACTCATTGAGTCCATTGTCTGAAAATATGCTGAATGTTTTGAGATGTTTATCTCCACAATTATATCAAGATCTGGCCTTTGCACTTCAGGTAGACAAAGAAAATGCAAAATAATGATTCATGATAATTTGTGCTGCACTTCTATTTGATACATTCAATGCCTTGCACTCAACCAAGGGCAGCCAGACACAGTTATTTCATAAAGAGTTTGACTGCGAAGGTCTATTTCAATTCATTGAAAATGATAGCTACTTACAAGAGCACTTATATTCAGAATGGTTTATTTGCACTTCACTAAAACTGAACACAATGGTACAAGAACAAAGATGCATCAAATGATAAGAAAGTAGCATCTTTCCATTTAAGCAAGAGCGTCCTTCTGGCCATAAGAGAAATAAGAGCCAAAATGTGCAAGTCAGATGACTCCAAAATAATATCATTTCCTCCAACAGTACCAAATAAAGCGGTCAAAGGATTAGGCTTAAAGTTTACTTTGAAAAGTATCGAGGAAGTTTGAAATACTTTCCAATATTTTCCAAGACTCAGAAATGTCCAAAACATATGATTGAGTGAAGCTTCTCCATTATTATATTTATCACAATACGGAGATATATCTAAATGAAAAGGAGACAACTTATCCTTCATCATACGGTCCCTTAAATTGTAGGAGAGAGTGGCAGGCACATAATGATTAAGTGTTAACCAATTTAAAAATTTGATTCCAAGTTTCCTCGGAAATTGAAGTCTGTAAATCTTGTTCCCAAAGATTTTTAATTTTATCTAAAGGAACACTTCTCATTCCCAACAGCATATTATAAATATTAGGTATAGATCCATTATAAAAAGGTTTCAAATTAAAAATTACATCTAATAGGTTCTTATCAGGACTTTTAGGAAATGTACTTATTTGAGACCGTTAAAAAATCTCTTATTTGTAGGTACTGTATTGAAAAAAAATGAGTTTTAGGTAAATTATATTCAGTTGACAGTTGTTCGAACGAAAAGAGACTTCCCTCTACAAACAAGTCCTGAAAGCATTGAATACCTAATCTATCCCATTCTTTAAAAGCCACATCAATCATAGAGGGTTTAAAAAATAATTAGAAAAAATGGGACTCCAAAGGGAAAATCTCAATAAGACAAAATATTTTCGAAATTGTATCCAAATTCTCATTATGTGTTTAACTACCAGATTATCAGTTAACTTACTCAGAGACAAAGGAAGTGAGGATCCAAGAAGAGAAATAATAGAAAATTTATTAACAGAGTTAGCTTCTAAAAAAAACCAACCTCAGGCGATCCTCACGATTAATGTAATATAACCAAAATGTTCACATTCAATGGTTACGTGATGTGATGTCATGTTTAAATTTAGAGAAGATTCGATGTTCAATCTCTGAATTTAACCAAGATTTTCAAACATTGTGGGGACCTTTTTTGAGTTATTTTCAAAACCTTTGATTTGCTGTTAAAGCACAGATGATGACTGATATTTTTTTTTTCTTTTTTTCTTTACTAATCAGCTTCGGTCTTGGTAATGGGTTAGATTTTTTTTATATAATAAAATTACCATATTTCAATGTTACAAATTAATTAATCTGTATGAATATAGGGTAAGGAGTCTTTATATGTGATTTAGTATAATGTATTGATATTTTTTCTTGTACTCTGTATTCTTATATGTAAAATTAATAATAAAAATATTGAAAAAGAAAGCAGCATCTATTATAGAAGGCCCCACTATCTAGGCCACGCTCTCTTCTTGCTACTATCATCAGGTAGGAGGTATAAAGGCCTTAGCTCCAACACCATCAGATTCAGAACTGTTGCTACCTGATAATCAGCAGGCTCTTGAACCAGCAAAGAAAACTTCATTCACCACTACACTGAACTGATTCTACAATCTACAGACTCATTTTCAAGAACTTTTTTTTTAACCATTTTTATGTTTTTAGTATTACTTTTATTTGCACAGTTTGTCTCCTTTTGCACATTGCTCTTTCTTGGTTTTTGTATGTTTATGTATAGTTCTGTAAAATTCTATTGCACAGTACTTTTTTCCTGTAAACGTCTGTAAGAAAATTAATTATGAGGTTGGATATGGTAACATGTACGTACTCTGATAATAAATTTACTTTGAAGTTTGAAAAGACAGAGTGCTTGGCATTGAGAACAGCTCTGGATAAAGGTGAGGCATTTCCAGACTAAATAAGCTTGACCTCAAAAGTCAGGACACCAGTATCTTTACAGGTGGTTTATCGCTGAGAGGTTTAAACTAGCTTATAGTGATTTATCAGGGCAGCGCATCTTTCTCAACAAGTGTAAGAGGTGGACAATGAATGCTGCCATTGTCAGTGATCCTCTCACTTCATTTAAGAATAAAAATCATATCATGAAAATAGCATCTGCTCTTTAAAAATTAAAGAATATGAGTTTAGTTCTGTTACGAAAAATTCATTAATGCCTTGCACGTGTCTGGAGTGGCACGGTAGTGCACAACGCTTTACAGTACAGGTGACCCAGGTTCATTTCCTGCTGCCACCTGTAAGGACGTTGTTTATGTTCTCTCCAGGACTGAACAGATTTCCTCTGGGTGCTCTGGTTTCCTCCCACGGTCTAAAGACATATTGGTTTGTAGGTTAATTGGTCATTGTAAATTGTCCCATGATTAGGTTTGGATTAAATTCAGGGATTTAAGGGTCAATTCCACGCTGTATCTCAATAAATAAATAAAATAACCATGAGTATTTATGCACTCTTGCATGGGAATAGTTCACTTAAATATTACTCATTAAGACCACACCTTAATGTCAAAGAACTCTGGCATAGATGGTCCCAAATAGGCTGTGAAAGGAGAAGTACAGAGCATTGGGCTCGCAATCCCATCCTGTAAAAACCCAGAGCTACAAAAACCCAGCATAGTGGACTCTGGCAAGCTGCTGTCAGTGGGCGCTGCTGACAGGCTTAAGTAGGTAAGTTAATGATGGTAGACAATCGATTTGACACCCAAATATTGTTTTGTTGGTCTTTAAAAGTGTGATAAACTCTGATATCACAGCAGACACACCATAAAGGCCACAGGTTCAGCTGCTGCATTAGCTAGGACAGTTACAACAAGAATCAAAGCTTAAACTTTCTCTGCAACAAGCTGACCGACACTCCATCACACTGTGAACCCTTTTATTTTGCATGAAGGCTCCACCAACAGCAAAATTAAAGTCATGTATGCAAGAACAATAGGGGGTATACGGACTCCAAAAGCTCATGGGAATTGTCAGGGAAAACATTGCAATCTATCATTTTGCCATTTCACATAGCCCAGCATAACTATTTTGTGCTAAACTAGATCTATTGATATGAATAACAGCTGCTAAACTACAACCACCACCAACAATTATATTCCAATTCGATTGTCACAATGAAGAATTTTGTACTTTTCAATCAGGATTTATAATATGTGGACAAAACTAAAGGATGGGTTAAGAATATTTGTCAAAAGAACCAGAACTGTCTGAAAAATATTAACACCAAAGCTTGGCGAAGTTCAAATACACTTAGTGGCCATTTTATTCGATACCCCCTGTACCTAATGAAGTGATCACTGAGCGTATCAGTCATCCCACCTCTCCCGGAAGTTCTGGGAGTCTCCCGCATATTAATAGTAGCTCCCTGATGCCCGCAAATTATATACAATGTCCCGGAAATCAATTTTTATTTGAGAGAGAGCGCATGCGAGAGAGCGTGAGAGAGAGCAAGCGCGAGAGAGAGAGAGAGAGAGAGCAAGAGAGCGAGAGAGAGAGAGAGAGAGAGAGAGAGAGAGAACGTGCCATGGCAGAGTGTTCCAAAAAAAGAAAAGAAAATATAAAACGTACGTCATCCCAAACTACACTAAAGTGTACCCCTGCCTAATAGTTGTCAAAAATAATGACAGTGTTATTCGCTGCACTGTTTGCAATAGTGACTTTTCTATTGCCCATGGTGGGTTAAAATGTAAAAGACATGTTGAGGTGAGTTTAACAGGTGTCATTCGTTCACTAGCATAGCTAACGTTATTCAAGCTAGCTGGATAACTGCTAAGGAGCAACTCTATTGCAGACATCCCACTTCTCCTGGAAGTTCCGGGAGTCTCCCGCCAATTGATGATGCTACCTCTCTGAAATGAGTTTTTGCAGGGTGGGATGTCTGCTGTATGTTCATGGTCTTCTGCTGCTGTAGCTCATCCACTTGAAGGTTCAATGTGTTGTGCATTCAGAAATGCTCTTCTGCACACCACTGTTGTAAGACATGGTTATTTGAGTTACTCCCACATGATTGGCTACTTAGATATTAGCATTAATGAGCAGGCGTACATGTGTACCTAATAAAGTGGTCATTGAGTGTAGTATTACCTCATGCTGAAGGCTGCCTCAGGCATTGCATTTTTGCAAGAATAAAGGAAGGCAGCTGGCTTGGAAAGCAGTCCCTCTATAAGAGCTTGTCTGAATCATAGGAACAAGGGGACATGGTAAACAGTCACCAGTTTGCTCCAATGATAATGAGGTCCTAAACGTCAGTTTAAGATGGTGCTGGTGAAACCCTGCGACTACTTAATGATGGCAAACAAAAATAGACTAAATTGTTATTAATGACACTTTTTCTGGTAAACAATCACTGTAAAGAATGGAGGTGAGGCTGAGTTGGGGTGCAGCCCGGGCCCCTCCCCGCGATGGAGGAAAGACGCAAGATTTGATCGACTTAACCACAGGGATGAATTGGGAAAGGTCGGAAACAGGCAGAATTGTGGCAGTGGGGCCCAAGCCCTAAAGCATATCGAAGTTGCAGGGCCCGGGTCTGAGAGTGAAGATCGATCTAATGTTTGAATGATTTACCTAATTGCTGGGCCACATTGGACAGGGCAGAGTGTCAGGACCGGAGGCCAGGGATGGGTCAGTTCAGCTCGCTGCTCTGTAACTTTTACTAGGCTCTGTGCTGAACTGAGGCTGTGGCTTCATGTCTGTGGACGGACTCACTTTCATACACTTCAGTTCTGAATGCTATTTACTTACTTTTTATTGTTTGCATGACTTGTTTTTTTTCTTTCTGCACATTGGGTATTTGACAGTCGTTTTTATATTTAATAGGTTTTTTTTGTTATGTGGCTGTAAGGAAATGAATCTCAGGCTGTATAATGTATGCATACTTTGATAATAAATGTACTTTGAACTTTGAATATATCATTTTGCCATATTAGAACGGATATATCAACAGGTAGAAAGTCAATAACTCCATCTCCCAAACCAAAATAATTTGACCCATTCTCCATTTCATGATACATTACAAAATTGCAGTCATAACATTACAAAGGGTATTTTCATCTAAAGCAAGTGATGCTGGTAAAAATCAGTGGGTTAGGCAGCATCTATAGAAAGGGGAGCATAAGATTTGTGTCTTGTTGATAGCACAAAGGAACTTTAAGCCTTGCAAAAGTTGTTAGTTGTTTTAAGCCCTGGTGAATCCTCTGAATTACCATGGAGGATGAAGAGAGAGAGTATAAATATAAAGAATTTAGGAACAGGAACTAGAGGTGAGAGATGCTGCAAAGAATGTTAATTTAACCATAAATTACTTAAAGGTGTAATGTGTAGGGGAGGAAATATGAAAAGATGGCTCAACTGTTATATCGTCAGTCAGTGAACAACCAAATAACTGAAAGCAGCAAGTCCAAAATTCAATCCCTGCTATGTGCAGAATCCAGCAGCAGCCTAAAGGAAGCTCACATCAGCCTCTGCAGCCTGAAACCGCTGGAATAAATAAATCGACCTCTTCCACTGCCTGGTTGCTAGCCAGCATGTCCTGGTGGATAGCCCAAATTGGATTTCAGAGAACAATAGAAACAAGAGAAAGTCTACAGATGTTCGAAGTCTAAAGCAATGCATACAGATTGCTGAAGGAACTCAGCAAGTCAGGCAGCATCTACGGAAATGAACACAGTCAACACTTCAGGCTGAGACCCCTGTGCTTGAACTATTAGCACACCCTTTCTCCTTCCCTATATTGGAATGGACTGTTATTTCTCTATCTACTTTCTTAGCTTACAAGTATTGAATGGAATTTTGGTCAGCACAGACCATTTGGGCCAAAGGGCCTCCTAGTTCCATGCTGTATGACTCAATAACCATTCAGAAACATACTGAGAGACTGCTAGAAAGGAGAGAATTGTATCTTGGCTTTCAACAGAGAAAAAAAAAATAACACATTATAATTTGATATCAAGGGCTTCTCACTCAAGCTATAAAATAGCTTCAATCCCTGGCTAATAGCTCAAGGTCAGCACATGCGCTTTGGTAATTTGGATGAATCATCAAATGCACAGTGTGTTGCCCTTATTTGACTTTGTTGGGTCTACATTTTAAATGATTTGTTTGTGACTATTTTCCAGTTAAAGTTAAAGGTAGATAATTATGTTACAGTCTAACAAAGGTAAATTCATTGTCTATGGTATATCGTGGCATGTGATGACGTCACCTCTGGTTTCACCGCGTCTTATGTGTAATTTCCAGTTCGGAGAACGTGAGAAGGTGGGTGCCACGCGTGCGGCATGATCGTGAAGGGCTCCGTTTCTACCCACAAAGAAACATTATAGAAGCAACGCCGTAAGTTCTTAAGAAAGTATTTGAAGTAAAAATATTAACACGGTTTCTGTTAAGGGAAGCGGCGTGCGTGTCTGCTTTTCAATTTCAAACACGGGGTGGGGTGGGCCTAGGACCAGCAGTGGTTTGACGGGACCCCCTCGCCCGCTACTCAGGGCGGCTGGAGACACTCGCTAAAAGAAAAGAGCGCGTGGTCTCCAGAATGAAACAGACGCTGTATATGTTTGTATTTTTTATCAACAGTTTTCACCATATGATGTTAATGTGGAAGAGTGAACAGTAAATGGTTAACCTTACTACGACACTGTCTTCATTGGCTCCGGTTTAACTTGGTGTTTGACTTGTCAGAGCTTCAACACACTGCACGAAAACACTACACACAGTATTTTCCAATTGTAGAGCAAGTCAGTTCCTCACATGATCTTCACAAAATACTATATACTTCATTTCAACCTTTTATGATTGTACAGTATGACAAAGTTATTCTGGAGAGCAAACATCTAGTTTCTTCAATACAGTAATCCAGGTAAATTGGTGAAGGTTATGCTGGCTAATTGTATTCAAGATGATAGTCCACAGTTCTGAAGGCAGCCCTAGATTTGTTGCTGGAATAACATTCAGCTTTGGGCCATTAGTTCGTATTCACATTTATTAACTTTAAGAGGTAAGGAGATTCTCTCTTCACACTGTTTTCACATGGGTGTCAAGCCAATGCATTTGCTGAATGACAGTCAGGAAAGGATACCAACCCTGATGTTTTCTTTCTTATTCGAAGGAAGTTAGAGCATAAAGTGAGAACAAACCTGCCCTCCAAGTCACAGACCCACAGTGTTGTGGTAGAACATTCACCACTCTGCCACACTCACCCAGGGCTTAATCAGGATGGAAGCCACACACAACATGCACCAAGGAAAGCTGGTCTCTGAATAACCTGTTCTACCATCATTGAAACATTTTATAATCGATTTCTTTTTACTCCAAATCCTTCCATTCTTTGAACAGAGAAGCCTACAAAAAGTAATGGATGCAGCCCAGTCCATTGCAGAAAAATCCTTTTCCACCACTGAGCACATCTAAGATGAGTACAGGAAAGCAGCATCCATCATCAAGTACTGCCACCATCCAGGCATCCAGGCCATGCTCTCTTCTCACTGCTGCCATCGGGAAGGAGGCCCAGGAATCTCAGATCCCACCCCACCAGGTGCAGAAACAATTGTTACTCCTCAACCATCAGGATCCTGAACCAGAGCGGATAACTTCACTCACATCAACGCTGAACTGATCTCACAACCTGAGGACTCACTTTTAAATACTTTACAACTCATGTTCTCAATATTATTTATTACTTGTTTATTTCTTATTATTGTTTTGTTTTCAGTTTGTATTTTCACAATTTGCCATCTTTTATGCTTTGGTTGATTGTCCAGCTTTTGTGCAGCTTTTCTTTGATTCTATTGTGTTTCTTTGTATTTACCATGAATACCCACAAGAAAATAAATCTTAGGGTAGCATCTTGTGATTTATATGCACTTTGATAATAAATTTATTTAGAACTTTGAAATAAGAAAGTGGCAACAACAACCCAAAATGAAAATCATCAGAGATCCCGACACACATTTAATCTCACAATTCCATTAAAATAAGAGAAATGAAATGTTTAACTGGAAACTGCCGCAGCATGAGATAAGAGAGGAGAAATGGGTTTCATCCTAACAGCTTTAATTTTAGAAATAAATGTTTTTAATTTTTTCTTGATTAAGAGAAAAATACTCAAAGCAATATTTTCCTTAATTCCTCTTTGTCACCATGCCAAGGCTCCTTACTATATTCAAATTAGCTCCAGTTCAGACAGGTGAGTGCATATTAAAAACTAATATCAAATCATTCAGCAACATTAAGGTTCAGAGCTATATTACATTAATCCACCAAACACCAAGTTTAATTAAATGCAGTTTTGGCACATGAAATGTAATATTTTCACCTGCAGGGCTTTTGGAAATGAGTGATTTTGCTACCACATTAATAACCTGATATTGAAATACCCTTATCCCTTGTAATAAAATTTGAAGAAACAACCTCAATAAAAGAATTCCCAGGCCTAAATAAATAAATATTGAAATATTACAGAGATGAGATTAAGTGGGTCAGTTTTAATATTCAGAATGCCTCTTAACTACACTGCATCAAGCATTATATTAGAGGTGGGTGGAGCAAAAATAGTTCATCTATTTTGGTAGCTGAACAAGCTGAATTTATGAGATCAAACTCCAACAACTTCTAATGAAAGTGAGGTTATTTTTCCAGACCAACACAGTAAATGGAGGATAGTTAACTATAGATTATATACTGTACATAATATTCATCTCAGTTTATTGGACTCAATTCACAGGGAGAATTGTCCCATCATCTCTGCTATGTTTGGAAATACAAGGACCGTGATGAAGAAAAGAGTCTGTCCACATTTACAGGCAAGGTCTAATTATAGACAATCAGCATGACTTGTGCATGGGAAATGATGACTGACAGATCCCTTAGAGCTATCAAAGAGGTAGCCAGGAGTGTCGGGTGGTGGACAGTGTCTATATCGATAAGAACCTGCATGGGAGCCTATTCTGAAAAGTTAGATTGCATGGGATCCAGGGTAGCTAATTAGATTTGTAATTGGGTGTGGCACAGTAGGAAGTGGTTAGCATAACGTTACTACAGGACCAATGACCAGTATTTAATTCTGCCTCTATCTGTAAAGGATATGTAAGTTCTCCCTGCAACTGTGTGAGTTTCCTCCGGGTGCTTCCTCCTACAGTCCAAACATGTACAGGTTAGTAAGTTAATTGGTCACATGGGTACAATTGGACAGTACGGGCTCATGGAGCCAGAAGGGCCTATTACCATGCTGTATCTCAAAACTTAATCCAAATCTAAAAATCTAAATCAATGTGTGGGAAGCAGAGGGTGGTGGCTAAAGGTTGTTTCTTGGAATGGAAACCTGTATTATAGGGGTCAGTGCTGGAGCTTTGTTGTTCACTGTTCATACAAATGATCTGGACGTGCATGTACAAGGCATGGATAATAAGTTTATGGGTGATACCAAAATAGGAAGTATCATAAACAAATGTGGCTATCAAAAATTACAAGGGAGTCTTGAATATCATATTAAGTGGGCTGAAGACTGGAAAATGACATTCACTTCAGATCAGTGAGAAGCCTTGCATTTTGGGAAGTCAGACCAGGGTAGGGGTAGGACTTTACAGTGAATAGTCAGTGAGGGACACCTTCATGTAGAGAGAGGCTGTGTATTGAATGAACTGCCAGGGGGAAGAGTTTGAGGCAAGTACAGTGATAACTTTTAAAAGATATTTTGACTAATTTATCGATTACTCATACAAAATTAATTATATACAAGTTAATATATAACTCTAAATGAAATGGGCCAAACATCAATAAATGGGACTAGCTTGGTAGTCATGGATCAGTTGGGCTGAAAGGTCAGTTTCTCTGACTTTATGACATCACTTGCTGCAAAGGCTTACTCTCGCCTACCTTTGCAGTCACTTCTGCATTACCATTTCTTGCTCTACGCACATTGATGATAATGAAAGTCACCTCTGGAAAACCTCTCACAATTGTCATTGCGCTGTCTGTACAGATCACAAACAAGAGAAAATCTGCAGATGCTGGAAATCCAATTAACACACAGAAAATGCTGGAGGAACTCCTGCTGAAGGTTCCCAGCCTGAAACGTCAACTGTACTTTTTTCCATAGCTGCTTCCTGGCCTGCTGAGATCCTCCAGAAGTTTGTGTGTCTATAGATACTGGAAATGTAGAATTTCTTTGTGAAATTCATATAATTTCAGCCTGTACAATATAACTCCTTTATTACTCACACGTGCAATCTTCATAATATCAGTAGGAAGAGCATTTATTGACATCAATAATTACCGTTTGCATTGAATGACTTAATAGAACATTGAGTGTCAACTGCATCAATGGTATTCACTTTGAATTACAAGGGAAAATTTTCTTGCCAAACAGATTCAGATTTATCACATGTATATTGAAACATACTGTACAGTGAAATGTATCATTTGCATTAACAACCAACACACACAAGGGTGTGCTGGTGTTACCCACAAGCATTGCCACACATTCAGAGACCAACATAACATGCGCACAATATCACTGACAGGATGTCAGTGACCCAGATTTTATACACAGTCCAGGAATTTCATGGTGACTATTTACTTTTAGTGACTTATTATTCTTTTATTTATTCATTTGGAGGCTCAATATCATATGAAGATCTTCCAGCCCAACAGGCCTGTGCTGCCCAATTACACCCATATGTAATTAACCTCCTTATGATGATTATGAAGACATGTAGTCCTCTTTTATTGTCATTTAGTAATGCATGCATTAAGAAATGATACATTATTTCCTCCGGTGTGATATCACAAAACACAGGACAAACCAAGACTGAAAAAACTGACAAAACCACGTAATTATAACATATAGTTACAAACAGTATAACAATACAATAACTTGATGAAGAAGTCCATGAGCACAGTAAAGTTCAAGGTTTCTCAAATGTCCCACATCTCACGCAGACGGGAGAAGGAAGAAAAACTCTGCTTGCCATGCTGACCACAATCCGACTCTGAGTCATCCAAAAACTTCGAGCTCTGATCAGCTCTCCGACACCGAGTATTGAGCGCCATCTCTGTCCAAACGATTTGACCTCCTTCTCGGTCGCCAAAAGCAGGCAAGGCCGGGGATTTTGAGGCCTACCCTCCGAAAGATTCCTGACCACACAGTAACAACAGCAGCGGACGGGCATTTCAGAAATTTCTCCAGATGTTCCTCTGTGTTTTCACGTGCATTCTCCATCAAATCAGAATTGTCCACGGCCCCTATTTAATGGATACAATATCATTTTTCACCGGAGGGCAGCACACACGCAGGCACGCCGCCATCTTCTCCTCCCTTACATGCATGTCTTTGGAATATGGGAGGAAATTGGAACACCTGGAGGAAACCCACATGGTCATGGAGAGAACAACGCTGAACCTAGGTTGCTTGCACTGTAATCACATTACACTATCCTTAACGCTATTGTGTTGCCACATATGGACCATTGATTAAGAAACTTGACTGTAAATTGCTTTGCTGTAAGTGTGAAATTTAAATTCAGGCAAATAAATAAATCTGTGGTAGGGAAGCTAGAAGTGTAAAAATCAATCTGGTTCACTAATTCCCTTCATGGAAGAAAATCAGTCATCTTTACTCCTAACGGCCAACAAGCAACTCCAGACACTGAGCAAGGTGTCATCATCGAGATCGCTCATCACCCAGGGCATGCTCCCTTCTCACTGTTGCCATCAGGAAGGAGGTTCAGGACCCACAGCATCAAATCTAGGAAGAGTTATTGCCCCCCAACCAGCAGGCCCTTGAACTGGAGCCGCAACTTCACTTAACTTCAGTCACCCCAGCACTGAAATGTTCCCACAACTCACGAACTCACTTTCAATGTCTCTTCATCTCCTGTCCTTGATATTTATTGCTTAGTTATTTATCCTTATCATTTTGTTTGTTTGTTTTTTTTTGTTGACTTTTGCACATTGGCTATTTGCATGTCTTGTGTGTGTTTTTTCATTAATTCTATTATGTTTCATTGTATTTACTGTGAAAGCACACAAGAAAATGAATCTCAGCATGGTACATGGTGACATACATGTACTTTGATAATAAATTTACTTTGAACTTGGATTTACTTTAGCATGATTGACTCCTAGCTCCTATTGGCCAATAAACAACTGCAGAAGTGAGAAAAGTGGTATCATCATCATCGAGGTCCCCCACCATCCAGGCCATGGTCTCTTCTCATTGCTGCCGTCAGGAAGGAGCCAATCAGGAACAACAATGAATCTTGGTCTTGGCCCATATTCAGATCCCATAATCAAATGCCGCAAGGGATTGCAAAAGGTTGTGAACGCAACCCAATCCATCAGACAAACCAGTTTCCTCTCTATTGATTCTGTCTACACTTCTGCTACCTCACAGGAGTAGCCAACATGACCAAGGATCCATCCCAGCCCATTGGGAAGAAGATGCAAAAGGTTGAGAAACGTACCATCTGGCTCAATGACCGCTTCTCTTCAGCTGTCGTAAGATTTTGTACAGACTTCTCATATGATAAAGATCTTTCAATCTACCTCTTCCTTGCATTTATTTGCCCACCTGCAATGCACTTGCTCTGACTGTAGACTGTCACACTATATTTTGCATTTATTTAATTTGTGTACTTAAGTTTGAAATTATCTGAATGAATTGTGTCCATCAAAAGTTTTTCACGTTGTTTTGTCACATGTGACAGTAAGAGGGCATGGCCTCAGAATAGAAGGACATCCCTTTGGAATATAGCCATGGAGTCATAGGACGCTACAACATAGAAACAGGCCCTTTGGATCATCTTGTCCATGCTGAACACCTAATCTGCCTGGTCCCATTGGCCCTAGTTCCATAGCCTCACCAACAGAGATGAGGAGAAATTTGTTTAGTTATTGCTTGGTGAGTCTGTGGAACTGATTGCCACAGATGGTTGGGGAGGCCAAGTCATTGGGTATATTTAAAGTGGAAGTTGATAGGCTCTTGATTAGTAAGGGCATTCATTATAGGTTACGGGATGAAGGCAGAAGAATGTGGTTGAGAGGGATAATAAATAAGCAATAATCGAATAGTGAGCAGACTAATTCTGCATCTGTCTTATGATCTTAGCTTCCTATAAAAATCCAATTACCACATCATAGAGTGACAAATTAAAATAGTGACTGTTGTTCTAATATAAAACTACAAAGTTAAAATTCTAAACCTCAAGTCTTGGAAAGTCTAATGTCACATTAGACCAGAGGTAAGCAGAAAATACGGCCCTTCCACTTATATAGTATAGAGTAAAGCAAAATGTTAATGTTCGAACACAGCCCAAGGTGGGAAACTACCAAGCATTAACAGTACCTTAAAGAAACAACCAGCAGGGGGCATAGGAGTGTATGAAACGTCCTTGCACGGTTCTCAGAGTGTAATGTCTGGAGCTCAGATTGGAAAGATCCTGATGAAGTCCTCTCTTGATATATAAAGCAGATGTGGCTGCCTGCTGTATACCTCTGTCTCAAAGAAAAAGCTGTGATCACTTGAGGGAATGCTTGTACAAATCTGACAAGCTTCCACAAATAATAAAAGATTTTTGCCAAAGGTCTCTAGGGCTGTATATTCAATCATGGTACTTGTAAGATAGCATGTTATAATAATTTTAATCCCAGCTCATTAAACACCATGTCATGCTTTCCTTCCAGTCCAGCCTTACTTATTCAATGAATCATTGTGTGCAAGCAGTTCCTTCAAAATTAAACAAAAGATAATTTCAGAATCAGAATCAAGTTTATTATCACTGATGTATGTAATGAAATCTGTTGTTCTGTGGCAGCAGTACAGTGCAATACATAAAGGTGACTACTAGTCACACAAAGAAATAAATAAATTGTGCAAAAGAACAATGTGGTGTTCATGGGTTCACAGACCAATCAGAAATCTGATGGCAGAGGGGAAGAAGCTGTTCCGAAGACATTGAATATGCAACCTCAAGCTTCTGTACCTCCTCCCTGAAGGTAGTAATGAGAATCAGGCATATCCCAGATGGCGAGGGTCCTTTAATGATGGATGAGAGCTTCTTAAAGTACTACCTTTTGAAGATGTCCTCAATGGTGGGGAGGCTAGAGCCCCTCTGTAGCCTCTTTCGATCCCACACATTGGAGCCTCCACCCCAGGCTGTGACACAACCAGTCAGAATGCTCGACACTACAAGTCTGTAGAAATGATCTTTGCTGACAAAACAGATCTCAAATCCTCCTCTGTTTGCCCCAAGTTATCTTCCGTAACTGACCTCTGCAACTGGTACATCTTTGGACTGTGGGAGGGAACCAGAGCACCAGGAGGAAACCCATATAGTCATTGGGACAATGTATAAACTCCTTACAGTGTATAAACTCCTTACAATGTATAAACTCCTTACAGACAACATGGTCATTGGGACAATGTATAAACTCCTTACAGACAACGTGGTCATTGGGACAATGTATAAACTCCTTACAGTATATAAACTCCTTACAATGTATAAACTCCTTTCAGACATCATGGTCATTGGGACAATGTATAAACTTCTTACAGACAACATGGTCATTGGGACAATGTATAAACTCCTTACAGACAACATGGTCATTGGGACAATGTATAAACTTCTTACAGACAACATGGTCATTGGAACAATGTATAAACTCCTTACAGCATATAAACTCCTTACAGGCATCATGGTCATTGGGACAATGTATAAACTCCTTACAGACAACGGTGGGAGTTGAACCTTAATAACTAAAGACTGAAAATTAATATGCAACAAGTAAAAGAACAAAGTCACTGGAGGGTGTGTCAGTTGAAACTCTTGACTCAGCTTTATGAGCAATCTGAGAAGTAATTTAAATGAAATGGAAAACAGAAAATGATGCAAGGGTATGCTTGGACCCTTGGTTGCCATCACATGGTTGCCCAAACAGATGTGCAGTGTTAATATAAATGAATCTCCAGAGCCAAATAGAGACCGATCATCTTTCAGGAACACCTGGTGAGAAAACAACAGGATCACTGGCACAACTCTTTCAGATATCACTAAATCCTGGAGAGGTGCCTGGGGAGAAAGGCAGATGTTACTCATGTTTCAAAAGGAGAGGGACATCCATTCTGGGTAAAGTCATGGAAATTCTTAAAATATGAGACAGACAGCAGTCAAGTAAAATAAAACATGCCAAAGAGATCTTATTATTATTGTTTTCTTTTTTTCATTCTTGTAAGAATCTTAATCATATTTGTTAGTTATCAGAGATTTACACTCACGGCTCTGGATCAATAGTCCAGGCCTTTTGAGAACAGTCGAACATCCCAGTGTCTCATCAAAATATGGATCACAAAACTACCCTGTAGGATTCCAGGTTATAAAGTGTTCATAATTTTATGCTTAATTGATAATTATTTTCTATTACAGCTGAGGTGTTAATCCTTTTTCATTTAAAAAAAATATCGCGATTGGTGCAGCCAACGGAACAGGAAGAGCAACATAGATTCTGCTCTACAACAGAGAGAAAAAACAACAAGGGATTTCTCTGGATGAACAGAGAAAATGAACCATGTGGCTTTTGTTGTCAAAGATGGTTACAATTTATAAACAGTTTTCTCTAAGGTTACCTCCTGACCAAGGTTCATATGATATCTGCCATTGTTTTTGGAATACTTCTTCGATGGATGAAATTTTGTGGCAGTGTACAATTTGAGCAAATGCATACTTTAGTAAGAGACCAGCCACAAGGAAGTCAAAATGATACATCAACCATAATTGCAATTAACACAGTCTATTCATCCTCCATTGTCTTTTCAAGCAGATTCATACCAATATCCATGGAATATGTTGCGATGAATCAGTAACTCTAAAGGTCAGCACAGCAGTGTGAGCCAAAGGGCTTATGCTGGTCTGTACTGTTCTATGTTCTATGAACTAATATGGACCATCACAACAGGCTATAAGTGATCAGGCACATAACTTACAGCTCATTGAAGGACAGCTGATATTGAGCTTCAGGGCTTGTGTCAAACATAAGCTCCAGCCAGCCTCAAACAGGCTCTACATTAACAAAATGCAGCAGATTCAAGGCATAATTGTTTTCAGCTATGAATAGAGTAGCAGAGTAGTGTTGATGTCCCTCACTTCCAGTGAGCCAGATTCAATTCTCTACTTCAACTACTGACAGTATAGATTTTGTACTTTCTCCCTGTGATCATTCCTTTAGGTGCTCTTGTTTCCTTTCATATCTCTAACTTGTGCAGGTTAGCAGGTCACATGGCCATTTTAAATTGCCTCCAGTGTGCAGGTGAGAGGTAGAATCTGGGGAAGTTGGTGAGAACATATGGAGAACAAAAAATGGGATTATTGTAAAAGGGCCAGCACACAGTCAATGGGACAAAGGACCTCCATCCATACTATATATCTCCATGACAACTATCCCGAGAATTATCCAGCAAAACAATCCCTTCAGATTCAATATGTTCTTTACTGGAGTACTGCTTTAGAATAGCAAAAGCAATTTGTCATTTACAAATAATAACCCAGTCAACAGTACTCAGTCACACAGCTGTGCTTTGAGTTAAGCAGCTATTGTCATTCAGTGCATTATATTCCATAAAGCATCATGCTCTGCTACTCATCCATCACTCTGTGATAAGTACATGGGGGGAATAAGAAAGGATCCAGTAGATACGCTGGAAGGTCAGATAAGGAACAGGAGAAGCATTGTTTGCAGTGTAAGCTCCAGCACATACAACATAGATTAAATGATCCACTTCGGTACTGCAAACTTTGTGAACATCTATTACTGCTGTGCGTTCACACCAGTCATACTTACCCATCAGAACCACTATCAATTTGACTTCATTTTGTTTGATGACTCAATGCGTATGTGGGTATAACAGCAATATCAAATCTTTTGCACATCTAAAGTTCACTTTCATATTATGCATTAAGGCATTAACTATTTTTCCTGAGTAATAATATAACTACATTTTGTGGTTGCACGTTAGCATAGTGGTTAGCATAATGTTATTATACTGTCAGTGACCTGGATTCAATTCCCACCACTGCCTGTAAGGACTTTGTATGTTCCCCCTGTGACTTTGTGGCTTTCCTCTGAGTGCTACAGTTCCCCTCACATTCCAAATACGTACCAGTTAATCAGTTACATGGATGAAATTAGGAGGTACAGGTTCATTTGGCCGGAAGGGCCTGTTAAATGTGTTGTATCTCTAAATTAAACAGAAATTAATTACACTGTAGGCTGTTTTGGAGTATTCTGGAAACTACTACATAAATGTAGGTTTTCTTTTTTTATTAGGATTTATATTGTCCCTCATCACTACCCTTAAGAGTTTCATACTCCATGAGAAATTTTGCTTCTTTTAGGTAGGGAGCCATTGATGTGAAGCGAAGTCTCACATGCCCATAAACTGATTGATTAAGCAATCTGCACTCTTAGTGGAGGGCAACAAGACAATGGCTACAGAACTGCCATTGTATGAAGGTAAAATGCTCACCCATGAACAAGTAGGCACAAATCATAGAAACTCCCTATACACAAATATTGAAACTGTAGGCAAGCAATCTAGACGCTCAGAACCAATATGTAAATCCTGGTTTGCAGCCTTACTCCCATTTTATGTGTAATTCTGATTATGAACAGTAATTGTTGCTTCAAAGCAGTTGTTTCTTTGAGCATTGTGTAAAATATCTAATTACTCTCTGGGCTGCAACAATATACTGCAGAATATTCCAGAGAGGCACTCTTTGAATAACGACAACATATCATGTATTAAATGTCATTAATTAGCGTCAAAAGGCATGATCTGTTTGCTTAAAGGCTGTATATAAATGATAACCAATAATGTGCTAACATTCAGAAGAGAGAACACTCATAAGGGAGAATGAGGCAGTCATAGATGAGAGCTACAGGGAGGTAGTCACACCTAGGCTGCCGGAAGCAGGTCGTTGGGTGACAGTCAGTGGGGGGAAGCGAAGGTGAGTAGACAGATAGTGCAGAGCATCCCTGTAGCCATTCCCCTGAATAATAAGTTTACCGTCCTGGATACTGTTGGCGGGGACGACCGACCAGGGGTGAGCCACCGTGGCAGAGCCTCCGGCACTGAGTCTGACCCTGTGGTGCAGAAGGGTGGGACGGAGAAGAGGAGAGCTGTTGTCATTGGAGACTCTATAGTCAGGGGAGCAGACAGGAGATTTTGTGGACATGAGAAGGACACCCGCATGGTGCCAGGGTCCAGGATGTCTCTGACCGGGTGCACGACATCCTGGTACGAGAGAGAAGGCAACCAGAAGTGGTGATACATGTTGGTACCAACGACATAGGCATGAGGGGGGATGAGGTCCTGAAGTGTGAGTTTCAGGAACTAGGCAGAAGGCTGAAGAACAGGACCTCAAGTGTGGCATTCTCAGGATTGCTGCCAGTGCTACGTGACAGTGATGGTAAGAATTGGAGGAGATGGCAGTTTAATGTGTGACTGAGGAGTTGGTGCAGGGGGCAAGGTTTTAGATTTTTGGATCATTGGGATCTCTTCTGGGGAAGGTGGGACCTGTACAGATTGGATGGGTTGCACCTGAACTCGAGGGGGAGCGATATCCTTGCAGGTAGGTTTGCTAGCATGGTTCGGGAGGCTATAAACTAACTTGCAAGGGGGATGGGACCCGGAGCAATAGAGCAATGGAAGAAGTGCATGGAGTAAAGCCAGATCTAACATATAAAGAGGCTTTGAGGAAAGAGAAGCAAAATAAAGGGTGTAAAGGTAGTAAGGTAAAAGGGGTAAAGTGCGTGTACATCAATGCAAGAAGCATCAGGAACAACGGTTACGAACTGAGAGCTTGGATACTTACCTGGAATTATGATGTAGTGGCCATTTCAGAGACTTGGCTGGCACCAGGGCAGGAATGGATTCTCAATATTCCTGGATTTTAGTGCTTTAAAAGGGATGGGGGGGAGGGGGGGAGGGGAGGAGGGGTGGCATTACTGGTCAGGGATACTATTACAGCTACAGAAAGGGTGGGTAATGTAGCAGGATCCTCTTTTGAGTCAGTATGGGTGGAAGTCAGTAACAGGAAGGGAGCAGTTACTCTGTTGGGAGTATTCTATAGGCCCCCTGGTAGCAACAGAGATACCGAGGAGCATATTGGGGGGGCAGATTTTGGAAGGGTGCAAAAATAACAGGGTTGTTATCACAGGTGACTTTAACTTCCCTAATATTGATTGGCACTTGATTAGTTCCAATGGTTTAGACGGGGCAGAGTTTGTTAAGTGTGTCCAGGATGGATTCTTGTCATTGTATGTTGAAAGGCTGGCTACTGGGAATGCCATACTAGATCTAGTGTTAGGTAACGAACTGGGTCAGGTCACAGATCTCTCTGTGGGTGAGCATCTGGGGGACAGTGACCACCGCTCCCTGGCCTTTAGCATTATCATGGAAAAGAATAGAATCAGAGAGGACAGAAAAAATTTTAACTGGGAAAGGGCAAATTATGAGGCTGTAAGTCTAGAACTTGAGGGTGTGAATTGGGATGATGTTTTTGCAGGGAAATGTACTATGGACATGTGGTCAAAGTTTAGGGATCTCTTGCAGAATGTTAGGGATAAATTTGTCCCAGTGAGAAAGATAAAGAATGGTAGGGTGAAGGAACTATGGGGGACAAGTGATGTGGAAAACCTAGTCAGGTGAAGAAGGCAGCATACATTAGGTTTAGGAAGCAAGGATCAGATGGGTCTATTCAGGAATATAGAGTAGCAAGAAAGGAGCTTAAGAAGGGGCTGAGGAGAGCAAGAAGGGGCCATGAGAAGGCCTTGGTGAGTAGGGTAAAGGAAAACCCTAAGGCATTCTTCAGTTATGTGAAGAACAAAAGGATGACAGGAGTAAAGGTACTACTGATTAGAGATAAAGGTGGGAAGCTGTGCCTGGAGGCTGTGGAAATGAGCGAGGTCCTCAATGAATACTTCTCTTCGGTATTCACCAATGAGAGGAAACTTGATGACGATGAGATTGATGTTCTGGAGCATGTTGATATTAAGGGAGAGGAGCTATTGGAGTTGTTAAAATATATTAAGATGGATAAATCCCCAGGGCCTGATGGAATATTCCCCAGGCTGCTTCACAAGATGAGGGAAGAGATTGCTGAGCCTCTGGGTCAGATCTTTATGTTTCGTTGTCCACGGGAATGGTACCGGAGGATTGGAGGGAGGCGAATGTTGTCCCCTTGTTCAAAAAAGGTGGTAGGGATAGTCTGGGTAATTATAGATCAGTGAGCCTTACGTCTGTGGTGGGAAAGCTGTTGGAAAAGATTCTTAGAGATAGGATCTATGGGCATTTAGAGAATCATGGTCAGATCAGGGACAGTCAGCATGGCTTTGTGAAGGGCAGATCGTGTCTAACAAGCCTGATAGAGTACTTTGAGGAGGTGACCAGGCATATAGACGAGGGTAGTTCAGTGGATGTGATCTACATGGATTTTATTTAAAGGCATTTGACAAGGTTCCACATGGTAGGCTTAATCAGAAAGTCAGAAAGGATGGGATCCAGGGAAGCTTGGCCAGGTGGATTCAGAATTGGCTTGCCTGCAGAAAGCAGAGGATCGTGTTGGAGGGAGTACATTCAGATTGGAGAGTTGTGACTAGTGGTGTCCCACAAGGATCAGTTCTGGGACCTCTACTTTTCGTGATTTTTATTAACGACCTGGATGTGGGGGTAGAAGGGTGGGTTGGAAAGTTTGCAGACGACACAAAGGTTGGTGGTGTTGTGGATAGTGTAGAAGATTGTCAAAGATTGCAGAGAGACATTGATAGGATGCAGAAGTGGGCTGAGAAGTGGCAGATGGGAGTTCAACCCAGAGAAGTGTGAGGTGGTACACTTTGGAAGGACAAACTCCAAGGCAGAGTACAAAGTAAATGGCAGGATACTTGGTAGTGTGGAGGAGCAGAGGAATCTGGGGGTACACCTCCACAGATCCTTGAAAGTTGCCTCACAGGTTGATTGGGTAGTTAAGCTTATGGAGTGTTAGCTTTCATAAGTCGAGGGATAGAGTTTAAGAGTGGCGAGGTAATGATGCAGCTCTATAAAACTCTGGTTAGGCCACACTTGGAGTACTGTGTCCAGTTCTGGTCACCTCACTATAGGAAGGATGTGGAAGCATTGGAAAGGATACAGAGGAGATTTACCAGGATGCTGCCTGGTTTAGAGAGCATGCATTATGATCAGAGATTAAGGGAGTTAGGGGCGAGAAGGAGGATGAGAGGAGACATGATAGTGGTATACAAGAGGAATAGATAGAGTGGACAGCCAGCGCCTCTTCCCCAGGGCACCACTGCTCAATACAAGAGCACACTTCTTTAAGGTAAGGGGTGGGAAGTTCAAGGGGGATATTAGAGGAAGGTTTTTTACTCAGAGAGTAGTTGGTGAGTGGAATGCACTGCCTGAGTCAATGGTGGAGGCAGATAAACCAGGGAAATTTAAGAGACTACTAGACAGGTATATGGAGGAATTTAAGGGGAGAGGGTATGGGGAGACAGGGTTTGAGGGTCGGCACAATATTGTGCGCCGAAGGGCCTGTACTGTGCTGTACTATTCTATGTTCAATGATCTATGAAAATAATGTAACTTGTAATGAAATCCTGCCTTGAGCAATCTGTATGAGATTCATCAATTTTAATGAAGGAAGTATACTGTAAGATATTTAAAAAAGCGTCTTAAATCCACATCTTTTCTCTTTGGAGCACAAAGGGTAACAGGAGACTTGACAAAGGCGTACAAGATCATGAAAGACATAAATACGAAGGACAGACAGCACCTTTTTCCTGGGGTAGCAATGACCAATACCAGAGGACAACCAGGTAAGATGAATGGAAGAGAACTGAGAGAAGATGTCAAAGAACAGGAATTCTGCAGATGCTGGAAATTCAAGCAACACACATCAAAGTTGCTGGTGAACGCAGCAGGTCAGGCAGCATCTGTAGGAAGAGGTGCATTCGACGTTTCAGGCCGAGACCCTTCGTCAGGACTAACTGAAGGAAGAGTGAGTAAGGGATTTGAAAGTTGGAGGGGGAGGGGGAGATCCAAAATGATAGGAGAAGACAGGAGGGGGAGGGATGGAGCCAAGAGCTGGACAGGTGATTGGCAAAGGGGATACGAGAGGATCATGGGACAGGAGGTCCGGGAAGAAAGACAAGGGGGTGGGACCCAGAAGACGGGCAAGAGGTATATTCAGAGGGACAGAGGGAGAAAAAGGAGAGTGAGAGAAAGAATGTGTGGTCAGGACTAACTGAAGGAAGAGTGAGTAAGGGATTTGGTCAGAACTAACTGAAGGAAGAGTGAGTAAGGGATTTGGTCAGGACTAACTGAAGGAAGAGTGAGTAAGGGATTTGGTCAGGACTAACTGAAGGAAGAGTGAGTAAGGGATTTGGTCAGGACTAACTGAAGGAAGGGTGAGTAAGGGATTTGGTCAGGACTAACTGCTTGCTCCTGCCCCACCGAACTCATTTCTGCATACCTCGACATGGTTTTATCACCCCTTGTTCAACCCCTTCCGACCTATGTTCGTGACACTTCTCATGCTCTTAAACTTTTCGATGATTTTAAGTTCCCTGGCCCTCACCGCTTTATTTTCACCATGGATGTCCAGTCCCTATATACTTCCATCCCCCATCAGGAAGGTCTCAAAGCTCTACGCTTCTTTTTGGATTCCAGACCTAATCAGTTCCCCTCTACCACCACTCTGCTCCATCTAGCGGAATTAGTCCTTACTCTTAATACTTTCTCCTTTGGCTCCTCCCACTTCCTCCAAACTAAAGGTGTAGCTATGGGCACCCGTATGGGTCATAGCTATGCCTGCCTTTTTGTTGGCTTTGTGGAATAATCTATGTTCCGTGCCTATTCTGGTATCTGTCCCCCACTTTTCCTTCGCTACATCGACGACTGCATTGGCGCTGCTTCCTGCACGCATGCAGAACTCGTTGACTTTATTAACCTTGCCTCCAACTTTCACCCTGCCCTCAAGTTTACCTGGTCCATTTCCGACACCTCCCTCCCCTTTCTAGATCTTTCTGTCTCTGTCTCTGGAGACAGCTTATCCACTGATGTCTACTATAAGCCTACTGACTCTCACAGCTATCTGGACTATTCCTCTTCTCACCCTGTCTCTTGCAAAAACGCCATCCCCTTCTCACAATTCCTCCATCTCCGCCGCATCTGCTCTCAGGATGAGGCTTTTCATTCTAGGACGAGGGAGAGGTCTTCCTTTTTTAAAGAAAGGGGCTTCCCTTCCTCCACTATCAACTCTGCTCTTAAACACATCTCCCCCATTTCACGTACATCTGCTGTCACTCCATCCTCCCGCTACCCCACTAGGAATAGGGTTCCCCTGGTCCTCACCTTACCACCCCACCAGCCTCCGGGTCCAACATATTATTCTCCGTAACTTCCGCCACCTCCAACGGGATCCCACCACTAAGCACATCTTTCCCTCCCCCCCTCTGTCTGCATTCCGCAGGGATTGCTCCCTATGCAACTCCCTTGTCCATTCGTCCCCCCCATCCCTCCCCACTGATCTCCCTCCTGGCACTTAACCGTGTAAGCGGAACAAGTGCTACACATGCCCTTACACTTCCTCCCTTACCACCATTCAGGGCCCCAAACAGTCCTTCCAGGTGAGGCAACACTTCACCTGTGAGTCGACTGGGGTGATATACTGCGTCCAGTGCTCCCGATGTGGCCTTTTATATATTGGCGAGACCCAACGCAGACTGGGAGACCGCTTTGCTGAACATCTACGCTCTGTCCGCCAGAGAAAGCAGGGTCTCCCAGTGGCCACACATTTTAATTCCACATCCCATTCTGACATGTCTATCCACGGCCTCCTCTACTGTAAAGATGAAGCCACACTCAGGTTTTGGAGGAACAACACCTTATATTCTGTCTGGGTAGCCTCCAACCTGATGGCATGAACATCGATTCCTCTAACTTCCGCTAAGGCCCCACCTCCCCCTCGTACCCCATCTGTTACTTATTTTTATGCACACATTCTTTCTCTCACTCTCCTTTTTCTCCCTCTGTCCTTCTGAATATACCTCTTGCCCATCCTCTGGGTCCCCCGCTCCCCCCGTCTTTCTTCCCGGACCTCCTGTCCCATGATCCTCTCGTATCCCCTTTTGCCAATCACCTGTCCAGCTGTTAGCTCCATCCCTCCCCCTCCTGTCTTCTCCTATCATTTTGGATCTCCCCCTCCCCCTCCAACTTTCAAATCCCTTACTCACTCTTCCTTCAGTTAGTCCTGACGAAGGGTCTCGGCCTGAAACGTCGACTGTACCTCTTCCTACAGATGCTGCCTGGCCTGCTGCGTTCTCCAGCAACTTTGATTTGGGGAGATGTCAAAGGTAGTTTTCCTTTTACACAAAGTAGTGGGTGCCTAGAACGCACAGCCCAGAGCTATGGTAGAGGCTGATATAATAGGTGGATTTAAAAGACTCAGAGAGGCACAAAGAAGAAGAAATGGAAGGTTTAAGTGGGATCGGGTAAGATTGATCTTGGAGAAGGTTTACATGAGTTAACACAGCATCATTGACTAAAGGGTCTGGACTGTGCTGTACTGTTCTATGTTCTATGTTCATGTGTATTTACTTTCATATTCTACAAGTGGACTTTGTTGGGTGACAGGAATCCACACAAACTACCTATCCCATATCATCACTCTGTTTTGTTTGCAATACTAGGCTGCACCGAACCATAATGTACAGAAATGGAAAATGTACTCACTTATCGAACAAAAGCTTGCCGAAAGTATGCAATGAATTTATAGAGAGACAATGCAATATCTTGCTCTGAATCTGTATAACTTGAAAGAACTAAAATAATCATTTTCATGAGCCTGATTGTCATCAACAGACAACTGAACCTCAATATATGTAGTTAAGCACAGATCATTCCTGCTGTTGCTTAGCCTAGCCATTCAACTGTATTATGAGGAAGGGCTCAAAGTGGTTGGATTAAAAATTCAAGTAAAGATCAAGTAAACTTGTCATACGCACAAGTTTGTGATTAAAGATGTATGCACAGAAGCAAAGAAAAACTTACTTATTGCAGAATCACAGGCATGAGATATCAGATATACAATATTTACAAGAAAAGTATAAATTAAGCTTTATATATATCTTATGAAAGCAAATAAAAAGTCCATTCTAATGTACAGTGGCCATAGTGTTGCAATAACAACCATAATTGTTGGTTATTAATGCAAGCAACATATTTCGCTGTACATTTCAATATACACGTGGCAAGTAAACTTAAATCTGAAATCTTTACTGATTTAGTCATTAGTGTTATGCAGGTTAGTTCAAGAAGTGAATGGTTGAAGGGAAAGAGCTGTTCTTGAACCTGGTCGTATGGGACTCCAAGCCTCTGTATCTCCAGCCTGATGGTATTTGTGAGAAGATGGTGTGGCCCAGTGGTGAGGATCTTTGATGATGGATGTTGTCTTGAGGCAGTGCTTCATGTAGATACTGCTGATGTTGGAGAGGGGTGTGCCAGTGGTGTATTCAATAGAACTGAAAGATGGACCCTGAAAGCCCAGGAACAAAACCAAATAACATTGCATTGTTTGTTTAAGAAGCAGGAGGAGAAGATGACGGCGTGACGCAGCTCACAGCGGCCACTCCGGTGGTGATGTCTGTTACTTGTCAAGTAGGATGCCATGCACAATCCTGATTTGATGGAGACGGACATCAGAGCATGGAGTAACATCTGGTGAAACCTCTGAAATGCCTGCTTCGCTGCTGCTGCTACTGTGTGGTCCAGAACCTACGCAGGAGAAGGCCCTGAGTCCTTGGCTTTGCTTGTTGCTCGGTGGCCGGGACGGGGTCGAAGTGCTCGGCAGAGGATGGTGCTCGGAGAGGCTGTGTCAGAGGGGCTGGTCAGAGGCTCGAAGTTTTCGGACGGACTCAGAGTCCGCTGCGGTCGAGTGCATCCTATGGTGCTGCATCGGCAATTAGCGGAGCTTGGAGGTTCTTGGCAGGGAGAGTTCCTCCCTTCTGCCACCTACATCAAATGATGAGTCTATCGGGACTTTGAGACTTTTTTCTACCGTGCTCATGGTCTGCTCTTTATCAAATTGTGGTATTGCTTTGCACTGTTGTAACTATATGTTATAATTATGTGGTTTTGTCAGTTTTAGTCTTGATTTGTCCTGTGTTTTCTTGTGATATCATTCTGGAGGAATGCTGTATCATTTTTCAGTGCATGAACCATAGAGCCATAGAAACTACAGCACAGAAACAGGCCCTTTGGCTCTTCTTGGCTGTGCTGAACCATTTTCTGCCTAGTCCCACTGACCTGCACACGGACCATATCCCTCCATACACCTCCCACCCATGTATCTGTCCAATTTATTCTTAAATGTTAAAAAAGAACCCGCATTTACCACCTCGCCTGGCAGCTCATTCCATACTCCCACCACTCTCTGTGTGAAGAAGCCCCCCCTAATGTTCCCTTTAAACTTTTCCCCCTTCACCCTTAACCCATGTCCTCTGGTTTTTTTCTCCCCTTGCCTCAGTGGAAAAAGCCTGCTTGCGTTCACTCTATCTATACCCATCATAATTTTATATACCTCTATCAAATCTCCCCTCATTCTTCTACGCTCCAGGGAATAAAGTCCTAACCTATTCAACCTTTCTCTGTAACTGAGTTTCTCAAGTCCCGGCAACATCCTTGTAAACCTTCTCTGCACTCTTTCAGCCTTATTTATATCCTTCCTGTAATTTGGTGACCAAAACTGAACACAATACTCCAGATTCGGCCTCACCAATACCTTATACAACCTCATCATAACATTCCAGCTCCTATACTCAATACCTCGATTAATAAAGGCCAATGTACCAAAAGCTCTCTTTACGACCCTATCTACCTGTGACGACACTTTTAGGGAATTTTGTATCTGTATTCCCAGATCCCTCTGTTCCACCGCACTCCTCAGTGCCTTACCATTAACCCTGTATGTTCTACGTTGGTTTGTCCTTCCAACGTGCAATACCTCACACTTGTCAGTATTAAACTCCATCTGCCATTTTTCAGCCCATTTTTCCAGCTGGTCCAAGTCCCTCTGCAGGCTCTGAAAACCTTCCTCACTGTCTACTACACCTCCAATCTTTGTATCATCAGCAAACTTGCTGATCCAATTTACCACATTATCATCCAGATCATTGATATAGATGACAAATAACAACGGATCCAGCACTGATCCCTGTGGCACACCACTAGTCACAGGCCTCCACTGAGAGAAGCAATTCTCTACCACCACTCTCTGGCTTCTTCCATCGAGCCAATGTCTAATCCAATTTACCACCTCTCCATGTATACCTAGCGACTGAATTTTCCTAACTAACCTCCCATGCGGGACCTTGTCAAAGGCCTTACTGAAGTCAATGTAGACAATATCCACTGCCTTCCCTTCATCCACTTTCCTGGCAACCTCCTCGAAAAACTCCAACAGATTGGTCAAACATGACCTACCACGCACAAAGCCATGTTGACTCTCCCTAATAAGCCCCTGTCTATCCAAATGCTTATAGGTTCTGTCTCTGAGTACTCCCTCCAATAACTTACCTACTACCGACGTTAAACTCACCGGCCTATAATTTCCCGGATTACTTTTCGATCCTTTTTTAAACAATGGAACAACATGAGCCATTCTCCAATCCTCCGGCACTTCACCCATAGACAGCGACATTTTAAATATTTCTGCCAGGGCCCCCATGCATTTCTATATGACAATAATCTAAAAATATCCTTGTGAAAGATTTTGAGGATCAGCTGGAAGAACAAATGCACCAACTCAAGCGTACTGGAAGAGGCCAATGTGAGCAGCATCTCCACCATGATAAAGCAACACCAACTCCAAAGGATAGGTCATGTCATAGAGATGCCAACTCACTTCTCCTCCTCGAGATCCTTTACTCCCAGTCGAAGGAAGGTCAGTGAGTTCCTGGCGGGCAAAGGAAATGCTTCAAAGATAACATGCAAATCAAAATGAAGAAATTCAACATTATATCTGAAAAAACTGGGAAGACATTGCACTCAACAGATACACTTGGAGGAAATCTGTTCAAGAGGAGACTGTGCTACATGAGAGTGACCTCTGCTGTGCCACAGAGAACAAGCAGCGGCTGTGAAAGGAGAGAATGCCTAACGAGAAGACCCAACCACAAACGAGGGCCACCATGTACTCTTGTGCACAATGGACCAAAATATGTGGATCCTGGATCAGCCTCTACAGTTTCCTGAGGACCCGCCAATAGACAACTCTGAAGGAGAACATCATACTCGATTCAAATGATGACACAACTACTATTATTCAATGATCACTGATGTATGCAACTTGAAAACTCTCAGGCAAGGGTGAAGAAGACAATGTTGGTGAGGGGCATTTCAACATAAAAGTCTTGGCATCAATTTATTGGAGCTTTGGAAGGTATGCACCTACTGGAAGCTGAGCTTGATATCAAGCATCAGCTTAAACCTTGTGCTCCATGGTTCATTCGCATTTTCACAGCACAGGAATATTAATACACTTTCACACATTGCCATGCACTCTTTGAATTAAACACTTGTCGCAGGGGTAGCCAAAGCTCATTCACTAACCCTGCTGATTTTAAAACATAATTAAATTCTTGTAATGTGTACAGTGCTGATGAGTGATGAAGATAGCAATTTAAACAGGCCCTGTGACAAATTATTAAAATATATCCTGCTTAGAGCTTTGACTGCGCTCATTCCAGTGACGGAGTGGAGCAAAATAACTCTGACCCTGCATCAGAATAAATTATGCAAATTCAGGAAGTTGAATAAGAAAAATGTACTCTGTGTCCTGGATCACTGCATCCATGGAATAAATATAAGATGACATGCCTGAGAGTATTTAAGAAATCAGTGACACAAACACAGGGTTCAATAATAGCATTGTAAGATACAACTAATGTACTTTCTCATCCTAAGTCATCCGTATCTGAATGCGTTACATAATTCGAGACAAATGTTGTTACTCCCAGTGCAGATAAACATTTTTGCACAAAGCAAAGTGCAAGAGATAACAAACAAGGTTAATAGCTAGTTACTAGCATTTTATTTGTTGCTCAGGGTGGAAATGTTGATCAGAATTCATATTTCCCAGTCAATCAGTTCCACAAAAAAATTTTCACTCATCCTTTCAAATCAGACAAGTAAAGAGCTCATATGACAATCATTAAAGGGCAGCATGCCATTTAACACATTAGATTCATGTCAGTTCTTTGCAGAGCAATCCATGTATCTTTCCCCATATCTTTCACTCGTCCTGAAGAAGGGGCTCAGCCCAAAACGTCGACTGTTTACTCTTCTCCACAGATGCTGCTTGAACTCTTGAACTGCTGAGTTCCTCCTGCATTTGCTTGTATTGCTCTTTCACTAATAACCTGAAATCCCTGTCCAAAGTGCAACTTAGGAGGAACAGTAGACTACTTGGCTAATTGAGACAGATTGGTTCTTCACCAAGGTCATGGCTAATCTGACTATCAGCATCTGGGATCGTTCTCTGTAGCCCTAGCGTCATTAGTTGATGAGAATAGCTTTTCTCTCTTTACCTCATCTGAACTTGTACACCTTCAGTGAATCTCCCCTGAAACTCCTATGCTCTAAGGGGAGCATTCAAAGTTTCTCCAGCCTTATTAAAATCCCTCAAAGCTTGAAGCGTTCTGGTAAGTCTCAAAGCTCAATGACTTTCACATCACTGCAGCCAAACAAAACATTATTTTTAAAGGTTCAACATAACTTGCATGTTTTTTTGCACTCACTGTCTCTGTAAAGTCTAATAATTCATTTGCTTTGTTAACTAATCTCTCTTGTCCAGCCACTTTCAAGGGTTGCTCCTTTCTTGCACATTCTTCAGAATTATGATATTGTTTGTATTGTCTTTTCTCTTTAGTTTGTCCAAAATGCATCACTTCACACCGCTCTGTATTAAATTCTATCTGTCATTTTTCTGCTGATTCAGTGAGCATATCTGTATCCTTTTACAGTTATTCGATATCATTTTTCACAGTTTACCACACTGTTTTCTACCATCAGCACTTTTTCCACTCTGTATTTCACTATCAAAGGCATTTGTGTACATCAAAAAGAAGTGATCCAAGCACTGATTCTTGCAATTCACAAGTTTACCATCTCCCATCTAGATAAATAGTTATTCGCCTCAACTTGTTTTATTCTTCAGCCTTTTTTAACCAGATTGATGCTGACATTTCTAGTCCTTAAACTTTAATTCTGTTAAACATTTTTTTTGAAAATCAAAACAAAAATTACTGATGTTGGAAATACAAAGGAGAAAAAAGAAAGCCCTCCAAATACTCAGCAGGTCTGGTCCAATCTGTAGGAAGGGGAAGAGAATTAATGCTCTGGATTGAAAACCCTTGGGCAGAGCCAAATAGGAGGCAAAAGAAGCTTGTAAAGCTGCAGGAAGGGTGAGGGATGGAGCGGTTTTTGATGGGATGAAACTAGGCTGACCATAGGGAGAAGTTGTAAATCAGTTATCTGGTCAGTGATACAATGGGAGCAGTTAGGGAGTGGGAAACTAAACAAAAGGTTATAGTGGAAAAATTATGCCACTGACATCCACAAAACTGCATCGCTGGCAATTAAATAACAATGCACCAAAGTTCGTTGACATGTTCATGTTTTGCTTTGGAACCTGAATCTGAATATTACAACTCCGAAAGTAAGAATGAAATGGATGAACCCGAGGACACCAGAAATATCACATTCAAGGTTATGGAATCTGTTAACTGTGTAATTTTTTTTTTGGCGTGTGTCTGCGTGCACGTGCGCGTCTGTGCGTGTGCATCCCTGGGTGCGTGCATGCGTCCCTGATGATGTCTTTTTCATGGCTTTTACAAGGCGCAGAGCGAGAAAGAGACTGTGTAGCGCGCCACCCCTCACACAGACATATTTGCAGTATTCTTCTCTTTATTTTATGAGGTCGAGTTGCGATCTTGACACTCAACCCGGCACGGATGGAAAGTGTACTCGGGAGCGGACCTGACTGGTTTCGAACTCGGGAACCTCCGCTCCCGGGTCCAGCGCCGATGTCATTGCACCACCAGCCGGCCCTTAATTGCGTAATCTAACAGTTGCTCTAGAGACATAGAACAATTTTCAGAAAGTGTTCAAAATGCAGTACATTTCACCTTTAATCATGAATAGGGTTGATCTTAGAAACGAGCAAAAGTAAATCAGAAGAGATGAAGAATAAACACCACAACTACTATCGTCTGATTTACACAATTGCAGAGTCAAATTCTAACACATATTTGACACCAATATAAGCCACTGTTGGACCTGTTCAGCTGAGGCCATTCTCTTAATGTTATTGCAAGGATCTCTGTTGGCACGTACCAAGGTTTTGCAAGTTAAGGTCAATATTATTTTGAAAACCTGTTTACCACTGCCAAAACATCCATTATATTACCTCCTTTCTTTTGATGAGTGATGCAAGGTATTGGCTATCTTTAATATTATCATTGTAATTCTAATCGTATTACAGGTGTCCCCCACTTTTCGAATGTTCGCTTTACGAAACCTCACTGTTATGAAAGACCTACATTAGTACCTTGTTTTCGCTTTCAGAAGGTGTTTTCACTGTTCCAAAAAAAAAAGCAGCACGCGGTAAAAAATCAGCGCGCGATAAAAGGCAGCGCTCCCCGAGCAGCTGCTCTCCCCCAGATTCTCGCCGGCATTGCTTAAACACGTGCCTGTGAGCAGCCGTTTGCAAGATGAGTTCTAAGGTATCGGAAAAGCCTAAAAGTGCTCATAAGGGTGTTACACTTAGCGTAAAACTAGACATAATTAAGTGTTTTGATCGTGGTGGACGAAGTAAGGACAACGTGAGTTTGGCTTGTGGAAGCTGACGGACATGATGTTGAAGAGGTTTTGGCATCCCATCACCAAGATCTGACAGATGAAGAGCTGATGCAATTGGAAGAAAAAAGGATAACAATCAAAACTGAATGAGCAATGATAAAGTACAACATTAATTTTGAAAGGGTACGTTGGTTTAGGGGATATTTGCAGGATGGTTTGAGTCCTTATTAAAGAACTGTGTGATAGAAAAATGCGCGAGGCTCAGCAGTCAAGCAGGCCTTCCACATCAGCCACAGCAGACGACGAACCTCGACCTTCGACATCGAGGCAGGCAGAAATAGAAGAAGATGAGCTGCCTGCTCTAATGGAAACAGACGATGACGAGATGACACCCCAGTGTCCTACCACCCCAGCCCCCAGACCACAGACAGATACCGATTCGTGGAGAATGCAACAGTAGCTGGGAGGCACACAGCACATCTTTAAGAAAAAAACCGAAATAAACATGCTAATTAATTTGGTGCCACCGGCAAGTAACTGTCGGCCCAAATCAGAGACGACGCAATCGGAAATCGGCACTGATCTGGGCCGACAATTACAGGCAGCACCTAATTAATTAGCATGTTTATTTCGGCTTTTTTCTCAAAGATGTGCTGTGTGCCTCCCGGCTACCGCTGCATTCCTGAATGCTTCGCAGCAATGTATCGCTCGGCAGCCTGGAGGGTGGGGGCCACTGCACCACCCAAACTCTGACTCAGCCTAACATACCATCATCAGTGTGCTCAGTGCTGTCCCGATTCTGGTAAGTCACACTACACTGTACATAACATTATTTCTACTTTATATCGGCTGTGTATTTTTACCTGTTATTTGATATGATTTGGCAGCTTCATAGCTTAAAGGTTACTGGAGAGCGCTTGTGCCGTGCTTTTGCCAACAGCACTTGCATGAGATTTTCTGCCGACGGCACTTGCACGAGATTTTCGCTACGGAGAACAGTTCAGCAATGATTGTGGAAAAGTATTTCTACTTTATATAGGCTGTGTATTTATCATATCATTCCTGCTTTTACTATATGTTACTGTTATTTTGGGTTTTCTGTGTTATTTGGCATGATTTGGTAGGCTATCTTTGGGTCTGCGAACACTCACAAAATTTTCCCATATAAATAAATGGTAATTGCTTCTTTGCTTTACAACATTTCGGCTTACGAACTGTTTCATAGGAATGCTATATCTTTGGATGGCGGGGGAAACCTGTATAGATAATGGTTCTTCAAACTCATTAATTAACTGTCCTTTTTGGGTCACCTTTCCTTTCAACACTATTATAATGGCCTCACACAAGTACAATTCAATAGATTTCTGTTTGATTTTATGTCATAAATTGTCTCTTAAGCCTGCTCTGCTACTTAATAAGTTCATGGTTTTATTTGCACATTTACTACTCTGAGCTTTCCATACCCCTCGATCTTCTTAATTTCCAAAAATATAATCATCTCAGGCTCGAACATATTCAACAAATGAACATGTCCAGTCCTTTGGGGAATGAAGTACTGGGGATTCAAAACCACTAATTAAGGAATTGTCTTCTCATTTCAGTTCTAAATGGTTCACAATTTATTCTAAGGCAATCTGCCCTAGTTATAAATCTTCTGACTAGAGAAAACAGCATTTCACTACTTACCATGAAAACTAAGGTTTAGTAGTATATATTTTGGTAGCATAGTCCCCCACAGACCAGCAGAGTGTCACTGTTGTAAAAAGGCTATCATAACTTATTGGAAGATGTGATGTAAAAAGATGATACAATTAAATGAAATCAAGAAATCTGTATTGCTGTCTTTGCTGTTGCTTCAGAATAATCTGTGTCTTGTACTGCAAAGAGTGCAAATAAATAGGTTAAATTGATGACCATTAGTTCACCTACACTTGTTAGCACATAAAAAATTGACAATAACACTATATATAAATTATATACGTGGAAGACCTGACACACAAGTGAGACAAATTGCATCTCTGTATGTGTGATTTATAATGATTTTCCAGTGAAATTGCTTCCCTACATAGCTTTCCACAGGACTTCTTAAGTGTAAGTTGAAGTAAGTGCCACCATGGGCTTTATTTACAGTTTCACAGATCAAAACCCCAAGTGTAATGAGTATTTAAAACATCACATTTGGAAACAATGTGTGAAAAAGAGAGGCTTCGCTTATGAAAACAGTGACAGAGGAAGATTCTCTTTTTTTTAAACAACACAGAAAAGAGGTATAGCCTCACAGAATAGTAGGTTGGTGACTGTTTAAAAATTTCTTTCTTCCAATTAACACAGTGGTTTAAAGTAGGACTAAGGCAAAAATGTGGTAAGATTATTGCTTAACTAATTAGGCTACATAAATATAACTATAAATAATAGTTGAAAAACATTTTGATTGTATAAATAGGACTAGTATAAAATATATCAGGGCAGCACATATGTGTTTAGACTGCTGTTTACACAGAATGGCAGTAACGCAACAGTTTGCAGATTCCAGGATCTGGATTCATTCTGAACCACGGGTGCAGTATATGTTTGTGCAGGGTGGTCAATGTACTACTATAAATTTCCACTTACTATTGCTTAATAGTGATGTGAAACAGCGTACGTTGCAAGAGCACAGGGTGCAAGCAAAGAGGGAGAATTAGACTGTTGGGATGGGCACTGCTTTCTCCTGGACTCCATGAGTGTTGGTAGTATGGGTCAGTAAAGAGGGAGTCTGCAGGATATGTATCCATCTTTAGTCTCTCCGTCCAGAGTCCCTGAGTGTACGGTGGAGGAAAACATTATGTGCAGTCGAGCATATAGTCACACCTGAGGAAAGCTTTTGGTCAGGCTTGAGAGAATTAATCAACAGATTATAAAAGAAACAACAAAACTAATTGTTCTGCTGGCACTGGTTGGTCTAAGAGGCATAACAGTTACCATTTACACAAACTGTGAGGACTAGACAGAGAACCATGGTGTAGATCATGGTTGGGTCGGGAGCGAGTGTGTGTGTGTGTGTGTGTGTGTGTGTGTGTGTGTGTGTGTGTGTGTGTGTGTGTGTGTGTGTGTGTGTGTGTGTGTGTGGTTTGTGTATGTGTGTAAATAGGGGGATTTGTGTGTGTGTGCACGTGCGTCTCAGTCTTTGTGTCGCTGTCTCTGTGTGGAGTTGACAGGAAACATAAGCAGCCTAAATATAGATTGAACAGAGAGAACGAGCACAGAAAGACAGGGAGCATATTGACAGCAAGTGATCAATTTGAATAATGAATTTGGAATCTAATGAAATGGTTAATCTTAAAGAGGAGAAAGAAATTAGGTTAAAATTGAGTGTATTGAGCAGTGAATACAGTCCCCATAGTATAAAAGAGAAGCAATAGGCAAACATGCTTATGAATAAATATCAGAAATTTTAAAAAATGGGTCAACTGAGTCATCATCTGTGAAGAAAAGAGATGAAGGATAAAACTAACTCAGTTACTCATTTCACAGAAGCTACACAAAATGGTGAGTATTTCAGATTTTCAGCATCTGCTGTATTTTACTTTTGGATGGCTGCAAAAAACTCAGGACTGTCGTTAAACATTTCATTGTATAATACATTTATAAGAGACGGGCTGGAAAGAAGAGGTGGACGAACAATAGTGACAACATAAAAAGCAATAAGTGTATCATGATAAAAGAAAATAAAAAGACTTACCACAGTTACAGAAATAGACTACAGACCACTTGATAGTTGAACAGAAATGGAGGAGGAAGTGTGCAGACTTTTGGAACATCAGTTAAAGTCGTACAAGATAAATCATTGTCATCAATTACAATATTAATTGGAACTATCTAATACTTCAGCAGAAAAGGGCACAAGGCCAGAGGACTGGTAAACATTAATTAAGTTGGTTATGTTTGCTTTTAATTCCTTGACTGTGTTAATTATTTATTTTCAGATGCTTTTATTAGTATTTTTATTTTATTAGATTTTAATTTTTATTACTGAATTATGTATTTTATATTATTACATACATTTTATATTATTTTAATGCTATTTTTATTTTGTGTTCAATAAAATAATATTTTAATAAGATTACATATTTCTAATAACACTAACATTTTATTAGCTTTTTAAAAATGTTATTACATTTTTAATAATTTTCAAGTGTCTCCAAATGTTAAAGATACTCAAAGTCAAATTACACCATTAACTGATGGCAAAGCTGTCAAAGTTCCCAGGTATATTAAGAGTAAAGCCCCTTTTTGTACATTTCTAGAGACACTGTCGTGATTCAGATCTTGACGTTAAAGTTCCGTGTGATCAAGATAAGCAAGGCATTCCACTATATGAGTGTAGGTAATAACAGATGGCAACAGACAACACATTTTTGATGCAAGAAAGCTCTAATCTAGAAGTCATTTTCTTAACACTTTGCTTGATGTGGCCAAGGCAAATTCATTTTCCTTTTTCCTCATTTGAAACATCCCTGCCGAGCAGTCAAAACTAGAATGTAATCAAACAATGGGATCCACACATACATAGCAAAGACGGAGCAGAGGGGACATCTGCCAAACCATGTCATATGACATATCAGCAAGAACTGTTCTCAAGGACGTAGAAACAAAATATTCCAACAGCAAGTTCAGAGTGTACATTTTATGCCATTTACCCATCCCTGCTTAAGCTTCTCACATTCAAGCAGAGCACAAGAGATCCCATGTCAGTCTGAAGAACTCCATTACTAAAACATCACACTCCAGGACTGCATTAGGAAATGTCACACTCTCTACTATCAAGATCTATTCTGTACAAATTGCAGGCATGCTTGGCACTACTAAAAAAAACTATTTATCTTCACCTTCTATCACCATGGAATAAAGTGTACACAAATAACACAGAATATCACTCGATAGCTTTAGCACTGTTTAAGGAGGAACATTTTGTGCCAATGTCAAACCAAACACTCAGCTGGGAGACAAGAGATACAGGCAGAAAGCATGTATGTCAAGTAGGTCATAAAATTTGGTCAAACACACATTAGGTAAAATGAATTCAGTATCTTTTAATTTTGTTAATAAAATGTCATTCTTTACAAATAATTGGAATATGTATATTTCAGCTCTATTTCTTGGAACAAGAAGATCACATGATTGGATAACACGATAATCAACTTCAGGTTCAATTATTGTTATTCAACCGCACACATGTATACTGTCAAATGAAACAACTTTACTCTGGACTTCAGTTTCCCCCTAAGGTGTGCGCAGGTGTGCATGCACACATCTTTTGCCACTATTGCAGAAAGGAATTTAAGCTGCGCACAAAAGGTTGTCACCCTCTACCTCGTTGGCATGTTAACTATATTTCACAATTGTACACACTCACATTTCCTTTTCCGGTTCTGAGACGGGTGGTGTTGACGATGTGGAGTTTGCAATGATGGGTCAGCAGATTTTAGAACTGGCTTATTTATACAATTTTATTGAAGAAATTATTGATTCACTTTGCCAAATTCCAAAGGAGCAAAAGATGTGAAGTGCAAAACAACTGCTAGTTTATTTAAAGCAGAATGGCTTATTATTCTTAGAATAACTTCAAGTTTACTTAACTTAAAAATTCAGCGCACACATGTTGTTGTCACTGAGCAAAAAATTGCACAGCAGAAGATTTTTGAACACACTGGTCATTAGAAATTAGAGGGAACATTGCTCTGGAGAATAGCAGACGAACTTAATGAGTACTTTGCATCCAAGACACTAGCTGTGTGCCCCACATCCGTTAAGTGTCAGGGAGCCATTGCTAATACAAAGCAAAAAGTGCTAGGTAAGCTCAAAGGTCTTAAGGTGGATAAGTCAACTGGGCCAGATAGACAATATCCCAGAGACTTGAGAGAGGTTGCTGAAGAGATAACGGATGCATCGGTCATGATCTTTCAAGAATCACTTGATTCTGGCATGGTCTCAGAGGACTGGAAGATTGCAAATGTCGCTCCACTCTTTAAGAAGGAAGGAAGGCAAAAGAAAGGAAATTATAGGCCAGTTAGCCTAACCTCAGTAACCTTAGTTAGAGTCTATCATCAAGGATGATGTTTTGAGGTACTTGCAGATTAATGATAAAATAAGTCAAAGTCAGCATTGTTTCTGTGAAGGGAAGTCTTGTCTGACAAATTTGATAGAGTTCTTTGAGGAAGTAGCAAGCGGAGTGGGCAAAGGAGAGGCACTGGATGTCACTTACTTGGATTTTCAGAAGGCATTTCATGGAGTACCGCACATGAGGTTGCTTAACAAGATACAATCCTTTGTCATCACAGGAAGGATACTGGCATGGATAGCAGAATGGCTGACAGGCAGGAGGCAGCAAGTGGGAATAAAAGGGGCCTTTTCTGTTTGGCTGCCAGTGTCTAGTGGTGTTCCTCAGGGATCAGTATTGGGACCGCTACTTTTCACACTGTTTATCAATTATTTAAATAATGGAATTGATGGCTTTGTGGCAAAGGGGTAGGTAGTGCTGACGAAGCAATGCGATTGCAAAGGACTTAGTAGAAAAGGGAAATAAGGGCAAAAAGTGGCAGTTGGAATACAGTGCTGAGAAATGTATGAGAATGTATGGCAAATGTATGGTAAAAGGAACAATAGTGGGGACTATTATCTAAATGGGGAGACGGTTCAAGCATCAAAAGTGCAGAGGGAATTTGGAATCCACGTGCAAGACTCCCAGAATGTTAATTTACAGGCTGAGTCTGTGGTAAAGAAGGCAATTATTTCAAGGGGAATAGAATATAAAAGCAATGATATAATGCTGAGGCTTTATAAGACACTAGTCAGGTTGCACTTGGATTATTATCAACAGTTTTGGGTCCTATATCTCAGAAAGTATGTGTTGTCATTGGAGAGAGTCCAGAGGTGGGTCATAAGGATGATTCTGGGAATGAAGGAGTTAACATATGAGGAGCATTTGGAAGCTTTGGGCCTGTACTCACTGGAATTTAGAAGAATTTAGAAGGAATCTCATTGAAACCTACCGAATATTCAAAGAAGTGGATGGGGTGGATGTGAAAAGGACGTTTCCTATGGTTGGGGTATCCAGAACTAGAGGGCACAGTCTTAAAATCAAGGGGAGACCCTTTAGAACAGAGGTTATGAGGAATTTCTTTAGCCAGAGGGGAGTAAATCTGTGGAATGCTCTGCCACAGACTGTGGTGGAGGCCAAGTCCGTGCAAATATTTAAGGCAGAAGTTGATTTTTTCCTGATTGGTCAGGACATTAAAAGATATAGGGAAAAGGCAGGTGTATGAGCTTGAGTGGGATCTGGGATCTGCCATAATAGAATGGCAGAGCAGGCTTGATGGGCTGAATGGCCTTGCAATTCCTGTACCAATTATCTGCAATTACCGTATATCTGCATAGTTACTGAGTTCCTCATTGAAGGTACTCCTATTTCAATTAAAAAAACACTGAAAGGAACAAAGAACTTCAACACATTCAAAACACAACAGGTTGTCTGTGGGCCTTTTGTCTCTGAGCTAGGTTTTGGCTGGAGCTGTCTTCAAATAATTCGACTACACCCTGTCCTTTTCATGAAGCCCTCTCATCTTACTCATCTTCAAATATTAATCTTATTTTCCCTTAAAATATCCACTCATCTCTTTTCTAGGAGGAAAAGCCGAGTACTTCATGAGGCAGAGAACATAAATAAAAAAAAATTAACTCCTACACATGCTCTCCACTTCCTAAAGATTAAACATATTCAACACTGTTGGACAAAAGTTTCGCCATTTGGAATAGTCTTGAGCTAGCCAAGTCAGTTGGCTAATAGTGTTGCATGTGGTGTGGAAATGACATTTATCATATTGATGATAAAACTGTAAAAGAGAAGAGTATTAGTCACTCCTGCCAAGTGTATAAAGTCCTTGAAACACTTCCCGCACTAGTTCTTGGCAAAAGCTTTTGAAGGCACTCTCTCTCCATAGCTTAAGGGCTTGGCTTTTCAGGATCTGTCTGGTAGCACTTAGAAAGAAATATCTCTACATGTACTAAATATGTTTAACAATGGTGAGGAGGTTTCTTCAATGTTATTGAAGAGCACTCTTGGTTTGACCCTGACAAGAAAATCTAGCCCAGTATCAAAATTGCAAGTGCAGTCTATGCTATCTGTAAATTCCCTGACCTTTGTCATTTTGTTTCTTCATTGACTCAATAAAGCACTTCAAAATAACAAAGCAGCTAAGTTGCTGTACTGTGCAGATTTTTGATGGGTATGAAAAAGCATGCCTCTTCAAGAAAATCAAACTTTTGGTAATGCATTTATTATTACGTTCAGGGAGCAATGGTAATAACATTTTGAGTAATCTTCCCTGCAGTGTTTTACCATTCAGCAACTGGAAATTTCCATATGCTTAGGAACCTAAGAGAAACATTCAAGGAGATCAGCCACAGAAGTTCATACATATTTCATGACATTCCAAAGTGGATCATATCATCCAGGCAGATGGATGTTTAGGGTTGTTAATGGCACATGCTACCCAATTCAAATTGATGGAAGGTGGGAAAGAAGTGGCAAAAAACTTGGAGAGATAGCAAAGTATGGATGAAAAGGAATAAAAGAGAGGGAAGTAAACATTTGAGTCTGTTTACTCTTTTCAACAGATGTGGCTGTATTCTCTTTTCCATAGATAGGACTGTTTACTCCTTTCCATAGCTGCTGCCTGACCTGCTGAATTCCTCCAGCATTTTGTGTGCGTTGTTTGGATTTCCAACTTCTGCAGATTTTCTCATTGTATATAAGAATGGGAAAGGGTTAGAGAAGGAAAGAGAATGAAGAGATGGGAAAGATGGGAAAGAGGGAGAGAGGATGGGGAAGGGGAAAGGGAAAGAGAGCATGAGATGGGGAAGTTACAATACAGCAATTGAGGTAGACTACTGAAGATGAGGATACGCAAGAGGCATGGAGTGGGGTAGTGGAAAACGATGTTGGAGAATTCATGTTGCAAATTATATACTCTGAACTCATTCTTTTTTCCACATCTGCATGCACCGCACTTTCTCTTAAACTGTTTTGCATTCTATTATTGTTTTGCCTTGTGCTACCTCAATGCACTAATGTGATGGAATAATCTCCATAGATGGCATTTTTCACTGTACCTCAGTACAGGTATCAATACTAAACCAATTTACTAATATAACTTTTCAAATATTGCTTGACTGGAGAACTTGAGATATACTGTAAGGAGACACCAGATAGGTTCAGATAGGTCCTGGAGTGAAGGAGCCTGAAAGGTGACCTTAAGGGTGTTTATAAAATTATGAATGGCATAGTGTCACAGTCTTTTTCCTAGGGCAAGGGTGTCTAATATGAGAGGGTATAGTATTCAGGTGAGAGGGGAAAGACGAAAAGGGGATTAACGGGGTTGGTTTTACACACAGAGGGCAATGTGTACATGGAAAGAACTGCCAGAGGAGACTAAAGGAAGGTACAGTTGCAATAGTTAAGAGATATTTGGAGAAGTATACAGACGGGAAATATTTAGGAGATACAGGCCTAATGTGGGCAAATGGGAGAAGCATTGGGGAGGCACTTAGTTTGGAATGGGTGAGTTGGGTCACATGGCTTGGTTTCCATGTTGAGCAACTCTATGAATCTATAAATATAGTGAATATTCAAGAACTATAAAACCATTTGCAATCACTGAACAAAAGTATTGCTGAACCAAAAATAAGAGCCATTAATCATGGGTTAGGTACTTTAAAGCACTAAGATGGCTTAGTTAACATTATGGTGACTTTTCTAACACAAACTTTAAATAGGCTTTCAAGAAGACTTCATCCTGTAGGTTCTGTTTTCATGGCAGCTGGCCAGCAACAAGCAATTTGTTTAATTTTTGTGGCCAATTTATAAGTAGATTGGGTCCATTAGAAGACTTGCCTCTCCAGAAAGGCAAGATGGAAAAGTTGAAGTTTATTTATTCCACTTCATTTACAGCCTTCAGTCATGCTTACTTTTCAGATGGTATGTCAACTGCTTACAGTGAAAGATGCTCAAAGATTACTTTTGTGAGCTCCGAGTCCTAATTAACTACAAAATGTGTCAGCCTGGTGGCATCAGACCTGTGCTCCACAAGATTGACATCAAACTGTTTTAGAACACAGTTTGTGCGATCTTTTGAGTTGTCAAGAGGCAGAAAGCAATCTGTGCTCACCAAAATGATTAATTACGCACATCTGATATAATGAGAGTCTAAACTACAATGTTTTAAATGAGAAATGTGTCATGCACAAATGTTGCACTTGGCTGGATTTTGAGGTACTGTAAAATTCAAAACATTTGGATTCTCGGTTCAGTTTTTCAATACAACATGGAAGTTCTATTTTGGAATCTCTAAGTCTAAAAACTGAACGTAAAAATTGGTATTGATTCAGTTCAAGTGTAAATATACACCCAGTGGCCACTTTATGTACACATGCTTGTTAAAGCAAATATCTAATCAGCCAATTATGTGGCAGCAACTCAATGAATAAAAAAATGCAGACATGGCCAAGACGTTCAGTTGTTGCTCAAATCAAAAATCAGAAAGGAGTAGAAATGCGATCTAAGTGACTTTGACCATGGAATGATTGTTGGTGCCAAACGGTGTGGTTGAGTATCTCAGAAACTGCTCATCTTCCTGGATTTCACGTACAACAGTCTCTAGAGTTTACAGAGAATAGTATGACAACATAATAAAAAATCCAGTGAGCAGCAGTTCTGTGGGCAAAAATGCCTTGTTAATGGGACAGGTCAGAGGAGAATGGCCAAAGTGGGTCAAGTTTACAGGTAGGTGACAGTACCTCAGATAATCATGCGTTACAACAATGGTCTATAGAAGAGCATCTCTGAATACACAATGTGTAGAACCTTGCAGCAGCACAACAATATGAGCATACAGGAGGTACCAAATAAATTGGCCACTCGGTATAAGCTTGGAATTCATTTGTAGACTTTTGAGTGCAACTGCAACGTGTAGGAAATTAAAAATAAACTGTACATTCCTATTTGATGGGTAAAATTTGCTTGAAAAAATAATAATCACCTGCCCTCAACATAATAATGGTGTAACAAACTGGAAACGTTTGATATTAAGGAAGAAGAAAGCAAATCACAGAGGAAGTGATTTAAGATTCAAGCAGTGAAAACTTCTCAGAGCAGGCAAAAAATGATAGAATTGATGAAAGTCTTAGGGAGCCATTTGTGAGAGATGAAGGTTCAGAAAATATAAGGTCACCTTTGAAAGTTGGAAGAGCTTCCAGAACTATCACTCACAAAATATGCTAGCTAAAAGATGCTGCAAGTATGGGAGTGGCTGAAGAGGGATGAAATTTTTGAATATTAAAATCACATTCTGGAAAGTGTCTCTGTGGGAAAGTTTGCATTTGAAGCACCCAGAGTGTTTGCAACTGTTTTATTCAGATTTAACATATCCTCGGGGAACTGATCTAGTATAAAAAAAGAACATACTCAGAGTGAGCTACTTACAGCTGGGAGTTTGTATTAATCATGCATTTTATCCTACCTTTAGGTCTAGATTTTGAAGATCTAAATTATACAGTTTTATTTTACATAAAGCTAAATGATGCATCCAAAATTTATTTTCATTTTGTATTATCTTTGCAGGTATTGCAAGCATAATAATAACACATAAAAACACATTTTAGAGGATTAGGGATCAAATATCAGTCAGTGGGACTAGATTAAATGCTCAGCATGTAGCAATTGGGCTGAATGACCTTTTGGACCCGTTTCCATGCTCTATCAATCTACTCTTGGTTGGGATTTGGAGTGAAAACATAATTGCCTTGGCCTTGGCATCATTAGGATCTCACAAATGACCAGTCCTGGTCAGCCATTTGGACCCCTTGGTCAGCTTCCTCATGAGGGTAAAGAAATATGGCTATCCGCTTGGAACTTCAACAATTTCCATCAATGCACCATATAAAACATCCCATTTGGTTGCATCACAGCAAAGTATGTCAACTACTCTGCCGGTGACTGCAAGGAACTGCAGAGGGATGTAGACGCAGCTCAGCATGTCACTGGTTTATCAGGAAGCTGCCTACACTATAAGGCGTGATTTGACAAACTTACGTTGTCTCTGGAATGGCAGGGGCTGAGAAGAGACCTGATAGAGGTTTATAAAGACATGAGATAGAGTAGATAGCCATTTCCTTTTTCCTAGAGTTAGGATGTCTAATGCCAGAGGGCATTCATTTAAGATGAAAGGGGGTAAAAGCAATAGGAATATGTGGAGGCAAATTTTTTTTTTTGCACAGGGAGTGGTGAGTCACTGAAATGTGCTACTGGGGTGCTAGAAGAGGCAAATATAATAGAGGCATTCAAGAGGCTCTTGGATGGCCGCAAGTGCAAGAAATGGAGGGATATGGACGTTGTTTAGGTGGATGGGATTAGTTTAGATGGGCATTTAACTACTAACTTAATTAGCTCAGCATGACATTGTGAGCCAAGTGGCCTGTTCCTGTGCTATATGAAAAAAATATTTTTTCATATAGCACAGTTCGATGTTCTATGAAAAAAAATGCAGAATGGATACTTCGGTTCAGGTACTCCTACGAATGGAGAGTGGACTGCTATTTATCACAACAAAAAATAGATTTGTATTTCAAGGTCACGCATCCCAGAGTGTACATGGGCATTACTGAGGGACAATTGTATTTGACTGTGGTAAACAAAACATCTCTTTGAACAAAGGACAAGAAATCTGCTATCCTTACTTGGTCTCACAAACGTGTGACTCCAGACCAGCAAGCTATCTATGTCCTCATTCAAGGGTAATGCTAGATACTTAGGTCATTCCAGTGACATCTACATCGCAAGTGCGAGTAAAGGACAGTCGAACTTAAAGAGTGGAGCAAGCTTCAAGAGAAAATTTACTCCTTTTTTCTCCCCGCCTCCAGTGTCCATCATCGTGACTGACTTTCAAACCTTAGGACCAATTGCTACTGCGGCTGTACAATAAAGAGTTAACTGGCTTATCCTCCTACAAAGCCAGCACAAAGTTTCCACTAATTTGAAATTAAATTGCTATGATTACAAAATATTTCAAGATATTAGCTACTTGTGCTTCATTCTCATAGCTCACAGTGTTGTCTGAACTCTTGAATTAAATTACTGCCTTGTAATTACTTTTGAATAACATTTGGTGTGTTTCCTTATATGCTGATTCCATGAGGTATTCAATTAAATGTCAAACATCCGAACCCATTCTTCATTACTTGTTCTGCATTAAATTATTAAATGACCTTCGATGCCTCTTACAGGCATTTCTGATGAAGCCTTTTGGATGGCAATTTGCCCACAACTTCTAAGATCTCCATATCCCATGTTCATATTTACTACAGAAGGCATGCGGAATTTTCATCCACTTAGGAAAACCAAAAGTGCATGCTGAATTTAATCTTCACTCCCTGTGATATCTGAGCCAACACTGTTTTGTTAGAATAAAAACAAGCAATTCTATCTCCTGTTAAAGGCAGAACCCTCAAGAAGCTGAACTGCTGCAGTGGGAAGGTAGCCATTCAAGACGCAAGTGCCATATACATTTTGTCTGTAAATGATAACAATGACTGACAAAGGGTCAGTAGGGGTCACAGGGTCGTCAGTAGACATGGGTGGGATTAAAGAGGTGAACAGAGGAATATAATTCCTCTACAAAGTAAATACTCTCCCTAAACCCCGATTCTCATCTGTGATCGCTCCGTCATTTTTTTTAAAGGAAGCATACACAAATGTACTGTATGTTCATTAATATAAAATAACTGGGGATACGAATTGGCAATAAACTGGAGTGGTTAAAGAACACTGAGGCTGTCTACAAGAAGGGTCAGAGCCGTCTCTATTTCCTGAGGAGACTGAGGTCCTTTAACATCTGCCGGACAATGCTGAGGATGTTCTATGAGTCTGTGGTGGCCAGTGCTATCATGTTTGCTGTTGTGTGCTGGGGCAGCAGGCTGAGGGTGGCAGACACCAACAGAATCAACAAACTCATTCGTAAGGCCAGTGATGTTGTGGGGATGGAGGTGGATTCTCTAATGGTGGTGTCTGAAAAGAGGATGCTGTCTAAGTTGCATGCCATCTTGGACAATGTCTCCCATCCACTACATAATATACTGGGTGGGCACAGGAGTACATTCAGCCAGAGACTCGTTCCACTGAGATGCAGCACCGAGCGTCATAGGAAGTCATTCCCGCCTGTGGCCATCAAACTTTACAACTCCTTCCTTGGAGGGTCAGACACCCTGAGCCGATAGGCTGGTCCTGGACTTATTTCATAATTTACTGGCATAATTTACATATTACTATTTAACTATTTATGGTTCTATTACTATTTATTATTTATGGTGCAACTGTAATGAAAACCAATTTCCCCCGGGATCAATAAAGTATGACAATGACTATGAGAGAAAAAGCTTCATATCATATTTTTATGTCATATTTATTACATCAATTAGCAATGTTAACTATTTTCTCCCTGGCAGATGGAGTTACAAATCAAATTAATAGCTTATTAAATTGAAACCTCTTAACTTGGCACAAGAGAAGCAGTGGGCTCAATTTTCTAAGCATTTGCGTAACTGATAATGACTGTATGTTTTTTGGATGGTGAGCTAAGAAATAGACCACTTATGCTTCTGAGCTAAAACTGCCATTCAATTAGTTTGAGGCTCCAGTTAGTCTGGAACAGAAATGCTTGCTGGCCAAACTGTTAAAGATTAGGGGAATAGCCATCTCTGCAACTTGGTTGCAGTAGCATTTTTCTTATGCATAACTCATAGGAAAATAACTTAATTTTCAACTGTCTAGATTTTCCATCCCTCTCTACAGAAAGTTTGCACTCTTTTCCAAAGAACCCAAGCTCAAAGAGCTCTAGACATTTAGCTGAGGTATTTAATTGTGACTTCAGCAAACGTGGGTTAATAAGCTTTTTAAGCACCAGAAAATGATTCATGTGTTTGCATTCCTTTCCAAAGAACCCAACCTCAAAGAGCTCCGAAACATTTAGCTGATGTACCATATTTAATTGTGATTTCAGCAAATCTGGGTTAATAAGCTTCTAAAACACCAGAAAATGATTCATGTGACACTCTGAGGAAAGGACTACTAGAGAATATTAACTTTTTCAATTTCAGAGAGATTTACTGATTTGAAGTCAGCAGTTTATCCTCCTGCTCCTTTATTACCATTCTCTTCAATTGGTTGAAAGAGGTCATCATGTGACATTTCCCAAGTGAATACAGTAGCCTTGCAGACCCCCTGTAATTTCAGAAGTAATAATGAAGCAGTTTCAACTCCTTTCCAAATGCAGTCATTACAGGTTATAAGAATTGCACATATTGGGAGTCATTACCAATGATAATGCTGCTGCGCTATTACCCTAAGCTACTCTACCCCAAGCACATTCTGGGGTCATATGAGAGAATTGCTAGACAGGGTGAATAACAATCACTATTGCAGAATCGCTGATTCGCATTGTGCTATGACATCTGTGATAAAATATGTAACTAATAAAATAATATAGGCTTTAAACTAAATTAGGGTTCCATGTGTAATTTCTTACAAGGACTCTTGTGACAGACGATGACAACAGTCTTGGTCAGTTAAAAGCCCTTAATGAAAGCATGTGAAGATAATTAGTTGGTATTCATTTACATTATGCACATATACGAAGGAAAAGAAGGGAAATAATGTTATCTGGTGTTCATATTGTGCTTTCATTTTCTCCAGTTGTTTCCAAGTGATTACAGATAACAAAATACTTTCTTGTTAAGAATATGCTCTGTGTCAAGTCTGCTACTAAAGTATGTTACACCTTGAAGAATCAGATGTAAATCAATGTCAACATTAAAGTTTGACTGCAAGAAAAGTGGAGGACAGGAATTCTAATGGATACTTCAGTCAATAAACACATTGCGTGAGATTAACAAAGAGAAAATGTTCCTTTGAAACATAGAGATTGTCACTGCATTAAAGCCTAGAGTTTTTTTCAGGATGACTCTCATTTTAATATATCTTCTGATGTGATGTGGCCTGATTTCAAAAGGAGATGACCTTGGATCATGATGGTGTTCCAGGGAATTTATTATATTACCAGATGTCAGATTTATTTATTATATAACCAGATTTATTATATTACCAGATATTTTACCACTCAGATGCTACTTGGTCAACATGTTAGGGTTTGGAAAACAGACTGCATGATTTTACAATAAAGTGATGTTGTTGTGTGACTGGTGTCCAAGTTTGCTTTACATGCACTAGGAGGTTAAACTCCACACCATTATCACCTCTTTCAATGAAGTGTCCAAGATGTCAATATCAGCCGTCAACATCAGCCAAACCGCCCCTACTGGACTACACTACTCTCTAACTACAAGTGTTCACAGAAAGATCAGACATAGCATGAAACACCTGTCATACCTGGGGAGACTACCTGTCAACGATGGCAGACATTGACAGAGAAATTTAGAATTACCCTTCTTGCATCAGCACAGATGTTGGTCAGCTGAAAAATAGAGTATTTGAAGATCAAGACCTCACATTTGACATGAAGCTCAAAGTCTAGGAACCAACAGTCACCTTGGTCTTTAGAACATTTCTGAGATATGGACTAGCTGCAGCAGGTATTGTAACACATTGTACAGTTACCTCCAATGTTATCTCCACAAAATCCTCCAAATCCTTTCATCACAAGACTAAGCAAACCAATGACTGCACCAAAACTCTCTGGCTGTTATCCCTAGTAATGAGGACCATGTTAAAAGCAGTAAGGTCCATCTGAAAGGCCACATAATTTTGAGAATGAACCTCATATGATTGTGAAAAACACCACCAGATCCCAGGAACATTCTAATCTGAAATCAACCATGGGAAGAAATTGCCAGGAGGACATAGATAAGGATTCAAAGATGCTCACAAAGTCTCCTTGAAAACCGTAACACTCTGGAATCTCTGACCTGTAACCACTCAAAGTGGAAAAGAAGCCTTTGAGATGGTTTGTGAACCTCTTGCACCCTCCCTATTGACACACAGAAACCCCACTGAAGTGGAGGAAGCAATGTACCACCTCACAAATTACCCATGCGTCTGCCCCATCAACCACCTCCTACTTGTGGAAGAGTTTCTGGTTCCCACCTTGGCCTTATTAGCCAACTCAGGAACTATTAATCGTAAGTGGAAATAAGCCAACCTTAATGCCACTAGTATTCAAGTAATCAACTTGTATTTGGACAACATGTTTGAGACTGAACCATAAAGAATTATTTAATTCAGTTTTCGAGAATTTCTTTACATTTCTCAAATATAATCTCCCTAATGTTTTTCTTTCATGTTTTCTACATGGTGGAATTTTGATAGGGAAGAAGTTTAATTTTTTTGTGGCAGAGATGCACTGAGAAAAACCTTTCACAGGAGCTGATTCATAGGTTTTCTGTTGTAAGTCCAGCACCGTGCCCATTAATTCCCAGCTTCCACTCTCTCTTTGGTAGCTCTTCTGTTTTGATTTTCATGGCTTACTTCATGGCAGTTGAGCGCTCTGTGTGCAGTATGTGGGAAGTCAGGGACAGCACAATTGTCCCTGAGGACTACACCTGTAAAAGGTGCATCCAGCTGCAACTCCTGACAAACAGAGTTAGAGAACTGGAGCTGGAGCTGGATGAGCTTTGGATTATTCGTGAGGCAGAGGCAGAAATAGACAGGAGTTTCAGGGAGACAGTCACCCCTAAAAGTCAAGAGGCAGGTAGCTGGGTGACTATCGGGAGAGGGAAGGGGAATAGACAGAAAGAGCAGAGCACCCCCGTGGCCGTTCCCATCAACAATAAGTATACCGTTTTGGATACTGCTGGTGGAGACGACCTACCAGGGACAAGTTGTAGTGGTTGCGTCTCTGGCACTGAGACTGGACCCTCAACTCAGAAAGGAAGGAGGGAAAAGAGGAGAGCAGTAGTGATAGGGGATTCGATAGTTAGGGGGACAGATAAGAGGTTCTGTGGGAGAGATTGAGAATCCCAGATGGTCTGTTGCCTCCCTGGTGCCAGGGTCCATGATATCTGGGATTGAGTTCTCAGTATTCTCAGAAGGGAGGGTGAGCAGCCAGATGTCGTGGTCCATGTAAGGACCAATGATGTGGATAGGAAGGAGGAGGAGGTCCTGCAAAGAGAATTTAGGGAGTTAGGTGCAATGTTGAAGGATAGGACCTCCAGAGTTGCAATCTCAGGATTGCTACTCGTGCCACGTGCTAGTGAGACTAGAAATAGGAAGATAATGCAGCTAAATATGTGGCTAAGGAAATGGTGCAGGAGGGAGGGCTTTATGTTTCTGGACAATTGGGCTTTGTTCCAGGGAAAGTGGGACCTGTTCCCACGGGACAGTTTGCACCTGAACATGGGGGGTCTAACATCCTTGCGGGTAGATTTGCTGGTGCTGCTCTGGGGGGTTTAAACTAGATTTGCTTGGGAAGGGGAACCAGAGTATTAGAGCAGATAGTGAGGTGGAGGAGGATAATGATCATGCGAGGACTGCATGTATAGGCAGAAATCAATGGTTTGTCATGATAGGAATGTTCTCAGGAGCATCTATTTCAATGCAAGGAGTATTGTAGGTAAGGCAGATGAGTTTAGGGCGTGGATTGACACGTGGGATTACAACATTATTGCTATTAGTGGGACTTGGTTGCAAGAGGGGCAGGAATGGCAGCTTAATATTCCGGGGTTCCGTTGTTTCAGACGTGATAGAGGGGGAGGGATGAGGGGGGGGAGTAGCATTACTCATCAGGGAAAATATCACAGTTGTGCGTAGAAAGGACAGCCTGGAGGGCTTGTCTACAGAGGCCATATGGGTGGAGCTGAGGAACAGGAAAGGTATGACCACACTAATAGGGTTGTATTATAGACCGCCCAATAGTCAGAGAGAATTGGAGGAGCAAATCTGTAGAGAGAAAGCAGACCGATGTAAGAAACATAAAGTTGTAATAGTAGGGAATTTTAACTTTCCACATATTGACAGGGCTCCCACACTGTGAAAGGGCTAGATGGCTTAGAACTTGTCAAATGTGTTCAAGTAGGTTTTCTAAATCAATATATAGAGGTACCTACGAGAGAGGGTGCAATACTAGATCTCCTATTAGGGAACCAGACAGGTCAGGTGACAGAAGTATGTGTAGGCGAACATTTTGGGTCCAGTGACCATAATGTCATTAGTTTCAAGTTAATTATGGATGAGGATAGGTCTGGTCCTCGAGCTGAGGTTCTAAATTGGAGAAGGGCCAATTTTGTGGAAATGAGAAAGGATCTAGGAAGAGTGGATTGGGATAACTTGTTCAGTGAGTGGAAAGCATTCAAAGGCGAAATTTTGAGAATGCAGAATTTTTTTTTAAAGGCATCTGTTAGTCTTGCGAGACCATGGATCTGTGCCTGGAAGGTCTTCACTCTCCAGGGCGCAGGCCTGAGCAAGGTTGTATGGAAGACCGGCAGTTGTCCATGCTGCAGGTCTCCCCTCTCCATGACACCGATGTTGTCCAAGGGAAGGGCAAGGGCTGATACAGCTTGGCACCAGTGTCGTCGCAGAGAACTGTGCGGTTAAGTGCCTTACTCAAGCTGCTTCGGCTGGGGCTCGAACTCATGACCTTCAGGTCGCTAGTCAAATGCCTTAACCACTTGGCCATGAGCCCATCCTGCCAGGATTAAAGGCAAACTTAACAGGCATAGGGAATCTTGGTTTTCAAGGGATATTGGCGATCTGGTTCAGAAAAAGAGAGGTGTAAAGCAGGTATAGGAGGTATGGGCAACAAGGAACAAATGAGGTACTTGAAGAGTATAGAAAATGTAAGAAAATACTAAAGAAGGAAACCAGGAAGGCAAAAAGACATGAGGTTGCTTTGGCAGATAATGTGAAGGTAAACCCAAAGGGTTTCTACAAGTATATTAAGAGTAAAAGGATGGTAAGGGACAAAATTGGTCCCCCAGAAGATCAGAGTGGTCATCTATGTGTGGAGCCTCACGAGATGGGGGAGATCTTTAACAGTTTTTTTGCATCAGTATTTACTCAGGAAACTGGCATAGCGTATATGGAAGGAAGGGAAACAAGCAGTAGTGTCATGGAACATATAGAGATTAAAGAGGAGGAGGTGCTTGCTGCCTTACAGTGAATAAAGTTAGATAAATCCCCCGGGCCTGACATGATATTTCCTCGGACCTCAAGAGAGACTAGTGTAGAAATTGCAGTGGCCCTGGCAGAAATATTTAAAATGTCCTTAGCCATGGGTGCAGTGCCGGAGGATTGGAGGGTAGCTCATGTAGAGTAACTCTTTGTAGAGTTTTTCGAGGAGGTTACCAAGAAAGTAGATGAAGGAAAGGCTGTGGATGTTGTCTACATGGACTTCAGTAAGGCCTTTGACAAGGTCCCACATAGGAGGTTAGTTCTGAAGGTCCAGACACTAGGTATCCTAGTGGTTGAGGTTGTAAATTGGATTCCAAATTGGCTGTGTGGGAGAAGACAGAGAGTGGTAGTGGATGATTGCTTCTCAGACTGGAGGCCTGTGACTAGTGGTGTGCCTCAGGGATCTGTGTTGGGACCATTGTTGTTTGTTGTCTATATCAATGATCTAGATGATAATGCGGTAAATTGGATCAGCAAATTTGCTGATGACACTAAGATTGGAGGTGTTGTGGACAGCGAGGAAGGCTTTCAAAGCTTGCAGAGGGATCTGGACCAACTGGAAAAATGGACCAGAAAATGGCAGATGGAATTTAATGCAGACAAGTGTGAGGTGTTGCATTTTGGAAGGTCAAATCAAGGGAGAACATAAACAGTAAATGGTAGAGCACTGAGAAGTGCGGAGGAACAAAGGGATCTGGGAGTTCAGATACATAATTCCCTGAAAGCGGCATCACAGGGTCATAAAGGCGGCTTTTGGCATCCTGGCATTCATAAATCAAAGTATTGAGTATAGGAGTTGGGATGTTATGGTGAGGTTGTATAAGACATTGGTGAGGCCAAATTTAGAGTATTGTGTGCAGTTCTGGTCCCTAACTATAGGAAGGATATGAGTAGATTGAAAGAGTGCAGAGAAGATTTACTAGGATGTTGCCGGGTCTTCAGGAGTTGAGTTACAGGGAAAGATTGAACAAGTGAGGACTTTATTCCTTGGAGTGTAGAAGAATGAGGGGGATTTGATAGAGGTTTACAAAATCATGAGGGGTATTGACAGAGTAAATGCGGGTAGGCTCTTTCCACTTAGATTGGAAGAGGTAAATACGAGAGCACATGGCTTTAGGGTGAAAGGGGAAAGGTTTAGGGGGAACATTAGGGGGAACGTCTTCACTCAGAGAGTGGTGGGAGTGTGGAACGAGCTGCCATCTGACGTGGTAAATGCAGGCTCAGTCTTAAGTTTTAAGAATAAATTGGATAGATACATGGATGGGAGAGGTCTGAAGGGTTATGGACTGGGTGCAGGTCAATGGGACTAGTGGAATAAAGTTTCGGCACACACTAGAAGGGCTGAATGGCCGGTTTTCTGTGCTGTAGTTTTCTATGATTCTATGTGCCATTTTTCCACCCATATCAGTACCTGATATATTTTCTGATATATATTTTAACAGCCTTCTCCACTGTCCAAAACTCCCCATTTTTTATTATCATTCTGTGGACTTCAAATCCTACTGAAGTGCCTGTGGACATAAGGATCAGTTCAACTAAATAAAACTGTGGCTTTTGTACTTGTCTGCAGGAGGACAAAACTAGCTGCGGGGGAAGGTGGGTGGGGAGGAGGATGGTGAGAAGTTGGGAGGTGATGTGGAAAAGGTAAAGGTCTGAAGAAGAAAGGATCTGATAAGAGAAAAGAGTGGACCATGGGGTGAACGGGAAGGAGGAGAGACACCAGAGGGAAGTGGTTGAAGAAGGAGGGATCTGACAGGAGAGGCTTCCTTCCCCTTCCATTCCGGCGCTGGTGAAGGGACTTGGCTGAAATGTCAACTGCTTATTCCCCTCCAAAGATGCTTCCTGACCTGCTGAGTTATTCCAGCCATTTGTGTGTTATATCGTCAGTGACAGTGTCTTTCAAATGAGACGTTGAATTAAGGTGCAAAACAAGTTATCTGATTAGTCACAAAGGGAGCTTATGGGAGCTTGCTTTTCAAAAAACACTACGGTATTACCATTGTAACAACAATTCTGCACATTAAAGAGCAGAGTACATGAAAGGTGTGACAAAAATTGCCCTTCATTCTTACATGATCAGATGAAAAGTTGTTCTACATTGAGAGCAAAGATAGCAATTGTATACGAACTCAGGGCAAGCCCAGCTCATTTTAACTGAAGTAAAGTACAAACTACTGGAGGTACTTAGCTGTTGAAATGGACAGAAGATGTTTCAAGTCAAGACCATTCATCCGGACTGAAGAGGAGAGATAGCTAGTGTAAGAAAAAAGTGACATATAGGGTGGAACATGAGCAAGTAAATGAAATGTGGATCTAGGTGAAGTGGGGGGGGGGGTGATAGGTAGATAGAGGTGAGAAGAGTAGAGATAGTGACAGAAGCTGGGAGGTGAGAGTCCGAGGAAACAAAAGTCTGCAAACAATGGAATCTGATAGGATACAGTTTAAATGGCTATAGCTTAAACCTTGGACTTCCGAGATCAAAGCACCTCAATCACTTATAGGATAAACTTAAGTCAAGGTATATTTTGCAATATTATGATCATTTCAATTCTATATGCAATAGGCAAATGGAAGAAAAATTATATTTGCTATGCTTAATTAATGATCAGGGTTAAAATTCATTCGATTAAAGAACTTACATTTTGTTTGCACACACTTGCAGAAACATACAGACGCACCAGCATGTAGAACTTATCGTTTCAGTGCGCTTATTCTGGAGTCTAATGAGAGCTTATGAGATGCTCAAGAGGCCTTCAACTGGATACATTGACCTTGATGTCCAGCTGTCCAATGTGTCCTCCTGAGTGTGGCAGAGCTACAAGTCGCATACTGAATGAATTTGCTTCACTTTACTCACTGGTAGCCACTGCACACTTCTGCAGCAAGATACAGACCCTGCTTTGATTTCATTGTATTATTGCTGGCATTGATTTCATATCATAAAACCAAGACAAACATGTAGCAAGTGCACACATCCGTAGCATTCAATAATAGCTGTGGCATACATAGTATCTAGGGCATCCAGCTCTCTCAATGCACCAATTCAAATTAGCTTATGTATTGGATGATAAGAGTAGACTGCATAACTAAACTATGTCATAATAGAAATGTGATGCTAAGTTACCATCCAATTCTAAATTTTACATACGAAACATTAATTATTTTTCCTTAACTAAATGTATGCAAAATGCTTTAAGGAAAGATATTATGCAAATGAAAGCACTATTTACAAAACATGTAATCTCTTTACATTCAACCCCTTCTAAATTGGGCAAATTAGGACAATCATCCTTTAGCACAAATTCGAGCAATGAACAAGGATTTGGGTACAGACAAAGGTGGAGATATTCAGAATGTGCTGATGGAAAGTCACTGACCTGAAATATTAACCCTTTCTCTCTGAAATAATGTTACCTGACCTTCTAACTGTTTCCATCAATTTTCTGGATGTTATTTCAGATTTCCAGCTTTAACAGTATTTTGCATTGTGGGGTGATAGTTGGAAAGCTATGACAGCACAGACTTATCATTGCTGATTGGATCTCTCTCATGTAAAGTGCCACTCACAAAATACTTGCCACAATAACATGGGGACTCACCACCACCAGTATATTCTCTGACCCATGATTACCAAATACTTACAGGTCTGGAGGGTTTGAATTATAAGGAGAGACTGGAAAGGCTGTGATTGCTTTCCTTCTGGTGAAGGAGGCTGAGGTGTGACATTATCAGAATTAGAGTCAGGTTTAACATCACCTGTACTTGCATGAAAGTTCTTGACTTTGCGGCAGTAGTACTGTACAATGAAATACATAATAATGGAAAAAAATTGTGAATTTCAATATGTATAGCCACACACACACACACACACACATATATATATATATATATACACACAAATTAAATAAGTAGAGGAAAAATCAAAAATTTTTTAAGAAGTAGTGAGGTAGTGTTCATGGGTTCAATATCTATTAAGAAGTAAGATGGTACAAGGGAAGAAGCTGTTCTTGAATTTTTGAGTTCGTGCCTTCTTCCTGATGGTAGCAATGAGAAGAGGGTATGTCCTGGGTGATGGAGGTCCTTAATGATGGATGCCACCTTTTTGAGGCATTGCTTTTTGAAGATGTTCTGGATACTACAGACATGAGTGCCCATGATGGAGCTGACTAAGTTTACAGCTTTTTGGAGGTTTATAAAATCATGAGGGGTATAGACAAAGCCTTTTTCTCAGGGTAAGGGAGTCTGAAACTAGATGGAACAGGCACAACAGGACAGGAGAAAAACGTAAAGGGGATCTGAGAGGTAAGTTTCCACATAGTGGGTGGTGGGCATTTGCCAGAGTAGTGATCTAGGCGGGTAGAATTACACTGAAAATTATATTTGGACAGGTTCAAGGATAGGCAAGGTTTGGAGAGACATGGGCCAAATTTAGGTAAATAGAGTAGCTTAGAAAGGTGCTCTATTTACAAGTGAGCTTTACAAGCTGATGGACAAGTTGGGGCAAAGGGCCTGTTTTCATGCTCTTCAACTCACTATACATAAATAATTTAAAAAATCAAAAGCCAGCTCAAAGAGAAAATTAACAATGTCTCCACAGATTGTGCTTCACATCAGCTGTGCTTAATCGGAGAACTCTCCCTCCTTTCATTACTTCATCCAGTTTTCCAACAATTAATGAAAAATGCAGAAGACAGTAGAGAGTGAAATGCCCAGGGAAGTCTGAGTAAGAACAATCTGGTAAAGCCACACAGATTGAGAGCTAGCCAAGTTTCAGTGTGAAGGTTGCATTTCCGTAACACAAAAATGACCAAGCTCCTCATAACTGTGGAACCGATACAGTACTTTTGTTCTCCATTTTCAGGGCTTCCAGTTGCACATTTGTTGAGAGATTCATGGATTCCTCTCTATGGTGAAGCTAGGTCTGATGGCAAACCCCAGATATTGACCATGAAATGCAGTGATCCCTGACATGAGACACAATCAATCAAGGCAGAAATTGGTACTGCCAAAATCTTGCCAACCTGGAGGATGTGCAGTTGGTGAACAGAAACTTTCCATAGTATCAGCACTGATCTCCATCAACCCATGCCTTGAACTATAGAATGAAACACAATTTTATAAACATCCAGGCTGCTGTTTTACAGTGCCTGTCCAAACAAGAAAAGTAAGAAATAAGCTGACATAGGCAGAATAGAATAAGATGACTCCATAAAACTTTGCATCTAGTGATTCTGATAAAGATTGATTTCCTAACAATGTACTAACAATAGCTGCAAATTGCAGAATGTCACATTTCAGAAGCAACTTGCCAAATGTTCTAGCCAGGAATATCCTCAGAGCTTCTCGACACTGTTGACAAAAATTTGGTGAAGCTTGATTTACACTGTTTACTGCCAATCATAAACTAAAGTTGTAGCAGCAAACTAGAGAATGTCCAGTAAAATTACCGCTGTGCAGGTCTTTGAAAAAAGAGATAGATTACAGGCTTAAATATGTTACTTCACTTGAAAAAAAAGCAACTGAGGAGCCAAAGGAGACAAGCACAGCGTTTCCACTAATTGAAATGCATGAATGGAAAGAATGGAAATGCGAAATGATTCCAAAAGTTTCTTCACCTGTAGTCAGAGCGAGGTGCCAGTTTAATAAATTGTCACAAATAAATAAATATGCTAGAGGCCTGCAAACTACATAAGTCATCTTCTATGGTGATGAGAACAATTTGCTTCCGTACTAGTGCTGTGATCTCTGCATCGCCTGGAAAGTCGTATTTGGGATTCACAGACTTTGCCCAAGGTGAGATGCTAGAGTGGGTAGTTTACAATCGTTCCACCATTTGTGTACAGTGTCCACACTGCTTAGTACAAACTCAAAGAGCTTGGGGCCTTCGTGGTTGTTGCTTCTCCATTTTATTGCAGACACTACCCGCTCTGCAAACTATTTTTCCAAAAACTCCCTTCTGACAAGTGCTATAAGCTAGTAAAGCAAAAGTATCATACCATCTAAAAAGTTTCTTCTCCCAGGCAATTAATCTGACCAGTCATCCTAATTCACCTCCCACCCCCTCTATCTATTATTCCCATCAATGTACTGTACTGTAAACTCTTAGAACGACTTTTTGCATTGCAAATTTATGCTAGTATTTGTGTGTGTGTTTATGCAAATTTTATTCGAAATCTTTTAATTTCAATTATTTTTATATATTTCTTTACTCTTTAGAATTGTTGAATGTTGGTGTTTTTTTGTTGCACGTCACGCCAATGCACCCCAGCAAATTCCTAACATATGTAAATATATATGACGAATAAGGGTGATCCTTGATCCTTAATTCGAGCAGAACTGGCCATGAACTCCAACGAGTCAATGAGAATGTTAACTTTCTAGCAATATCATGTCCTCGTTGGGAAGGATATTAAACTGATAAATCGGTTTATTATTGTCGCATGTACTGAGATACAGTAAAAAATGTTTGTTTTACATGCCGTCCATACAGATCATTTCATCACATTGTTTCATCGAGAAAGTACTTGAAAAGCAAAATACAGAACTAAGTATTGCAGATACAGAAAAAGTGCAATGCAGACAGACAATAAGCTGCAAGGTTATAATGAATAGGACCGTGAGGTCAAGAGTTCATCTTACTATATAGAGAACTATTCAATAATCTCATAACAGCGGGGTCCATGAGCCTGGTGGTGTTTTTAGGCTTTTGTATCTTCTGCCCAATGGGAGATGGGGGAGAAGAGAGAATGTCAGGGTGGGTGGGGTCTTAGCTCATGCTGGCTGCTTTACCAAGACAATAAAGAGTGTAGATCTAATCCATTGGGAGGGGGATGGAAAGAAGCTAGCTTCTGTGATGTGCTGAGGTGTGTCCACAACCCTCTGCCGTTTCTTGCCATCTCTGGCCCAGCAGCTGACATATCAAACCCTGTTTTGCATCCATATAGGATGTTTTCTTTTATCACTTATAAAAAATGGTGAGGTTCAGAGGGACCATGGCAAGTTTCATCAGCCTCCTCAAGAATTAAAGGTGCTGTTGTGCTTTCGTGCCCATGATATCTACGCGTTTCGGTCAGAACAGGATATTTGATGTTCTCTCTGAGGAACTTGAACCTTTCAATCCCCTCAAAGTTAGTTTAATTGATGTAAACAGGGGCATGTGCACTGCCTCCCTTCCCACAGGCAATGAGTAGGGACATGACACTAAATTAGCGTACTTCTTTTGCTAATGAAGTTAAAGGATTCCGCACAGGTATTGTTGGTGTACTTCCTTTGTGCCTAATTATGGCTTTTAAAGGTTATCTATATCTCCAAAGCATACAGAAGAGAGTAAAAAACACTGTTCCACAGAACATCAGTGTTAGCCATATAAATACATCAGGGAACACAGCATGAGACATTAATGCTGCCTATGTTGTCAAGCATTGTCCCTTTAAGTTAACAAAGACAGCATCACCTTGATGTATATGTTATCAAAATCTCAGTTCAAACAGGAGGCAAGTAAAAGCAAATATTATGTTCAACTTTCTGCAAAAGTATTTTCATTTCCCTGTTGAGACGAATCTGAAATAAATGGTCAGTGATTAAATAAAAAGCTTACAATTAGAGTAATTGTGCTGTTGCTATCAGCAACTGGTAGATGAAGCTATATATGTAATGTTTCACTCTCCATCATTTTAACAAATGAATAACATGTGTTGTGCAAGGAGAGGGAGGGTGGCAAGAGGAGGTGGGTTGGTGGTTAATGGTGGGCTGGAGCTGGGAGGAAGTATGTGGGAAGGGTTGGGTTGTTGGTGATGCATTTTAAGAGAAGCAGAGACAGAGGTCTCTTAACCACAATGATCTTAAAACACTTTAAGGGGGCACATAGATAATGCTTGCATTTTTAATGTTTCACTCCTAAAGCAATTTCATTTATGTTCTTATTTAAGGCCATTATTTGTCTGTTATTTGTCAAGTAGGGTGCCGTGCACAATCCTGATTTGATGGAGACGGACAATGAGAGCACGGAGGAACATCTGGTGAAACTTCTGAAATGCCTGCTTCGCTGCTGCTGCTACTGTGTGGTCCAGAATCTCTGGAGGAGAAGGCCCCGAGTCCTCGGCTTTGCTTGTTGTTTGGCGCCCGGGGCGGAGTCGAAGTGCTTGGCAGAGGATGGTGCTCGAAGAGGCTGTGCCGGAGGGACTGGTTGGAGGCTCGAAGTTTTCAAACAGACTCAGAGTCCACTGCGGTTGGGTGCTTCCAATGGTGCTGCATCAGCAAGTAGACGGTGCTTGGAGGTTCATGGCGGGGAGAGTTCCTCCCTTCTGCCTCCTGCGTGAGATGATGAGTCTATCGGGACTTCGAGACTTTTTTTTACCGTGCCCATGATCTGCTCTTTATCAAATTATGGTATTGCTTTGCATTGTTGTACTATATGTTATAATTATGTGCTTTTGTCAGTTTTAGTCTTGGTTTGTCCTGTGTTTTCTTATGATATCATTCTGGAGGAACGTTGTATCATTTTTTAATGTATGCATTTCTAAATGACAATAAACGAGGACTGAGTGTCCTCATAATCTAATTTAAAATGGGTTCAAACCAGGTGAATATGATTTTGTGGAAATGTACCATTATCATGTTCTCAAAGATGAGAAAAATAATCATTTATATTGGTTTTTAATTTTATATATTTTAAACATTTTTCAACTTAACTGTTAAACAAACAGTTTTGTTAAAAAAATGGGATAAAGCAAGCTCCAGACCCATGAGAATGCAAGAAATCGGGATGCTAAAAGGCTGCTGCCCTTTTAAGTCTTACCATGACTCCCAGAAGAACAGAATTCAGAGACAAAATAAGTCACTTGACAGACTTGTCTGCTTTCTTTTTTAAATCGAGATCTCATGAGTCCCAATTTTGGGATTTCTTAATACCTATAAATTAGAGCTGAGATTTCCTTCAAAAAAATGTTGTATCTTGTAAAGGGAGTTGCTGGAGATGTGAAATGTCTGGGTACTACTGCAACTACCATTGAGGTTAAGACTTAATTAGATATCAGATTTCTTGACATTTTGTATGCTCCAATTAAGTCATGAAATTTCAGATTTAGATCTAATTTAGAAATTGCAAATAATAAGGGTATAATGGTGACAAAAAATCATCTGCTATTAAACCAGTTCACACATGCATTTTTGGATAACTTGTTATCTATCCCACAGAAGTATCTCACACATATATGGCCATTAGGCAATGATTGGGATGCATGGACAGTAATATTTCCACAAGGAATCAGCCGATAAAAAAGACTCCCATTTCACCTGTCAAGCTGATGCTAAGCTCTTGACAACCCTATTCATTTTTTTTCCATAATCTTGTAATTTTCCCTATTCCAGTTTGAGGCTTCATTCTTTTCTAAGTTTTCATTGAATCCACTCATGCCACTACTAAAGCAATTGCATTCTACATAATTCCAACAAATAAAATGCAAACCTACCAACTCCTATTTTCTGTTATTTTATCCCAATATACAAAAGAAAGTAACCTCATTGGCAATTTAAAAAAAGTGCAAGCTAAGTGTTTTTGAATGATTGAATAAAAAAAAAACTCTGGCTAAGTCAATGGGGGTATATTTAAAGAGAGGGTTAATCGACTCTTGATTAGTAAAGTTATCAAAGGTTATGGGGGAAGGAAGTAGAATGGGGTTGAAAGGGATAATAAATCAGCAATGATGCAATGGCGGACTGGACATGATGGGCTGAATGGCTTAATTCTGCTCCTATGTCTTATGGAGTTATAAATTAGTACAATTAAAATTTTAATTGAAACATACAGCAATTTTGCTGCAAACAAATGAGTTTCAATAGTTAGCACACACATAACGATGTTTTTATAAAAGTTGCTGCCTGGCCTGCTGCGTTCACCAGCAACTTTTATGTGTGTTGCTTGAATTTCCAGCATCTGCAGAATTCCTGTTGTTTACAATGTTTTTATGAAGGTTTTAGATTAAAACCGTAAACATCTTGCAAGTTTCATGCGATATTCTGCAGAATTAATGTACTCGGTTAAGATCAACTCCTAGCCAGGTATATGGACCATCACATTTCCTCTCACACCATGACTAAGAATGTATACAGCCTTGAAATGATCAAGTATTTCCAAGCTTCACTACGAAGCTTACATCATAGCATGGCCAAGTGCAGAGGAGTCAAGTAAATTCATGGCACACATGGCTACCTAGTCTGGTTGACTATGTGAAAACTATGGCCACTGCTGAAAATATTTTAGGAAGGATGTGGAGTTTTGGTAAAGGTGCAGAGAAGTTCACCATGACTTAGCCTGAAAATGAGTGTATTTGCTATAATCAGCGGTCAGACAAAACTGCATTGTTGGCTCTGGAGCATCAGATGCTGAGGAGCAACCTGATAGAAATATATAAAGCTATAAAACATATATGATAGAAAGTCAGAGCTTTTTCCCCGGGTGGAAATCTCAAATTCTAGACGGCAAAGCTTTAAGGTAAGAAGGGGAAAGTTTAAAGAAGAATTTGTGCCTGGAACACCATGCCAGGGAAAATTGTAAAAGCAGACACAATAGCAACATTTATGCCAACATTGATTCCAATTAAAACTGAAAATTTGTCTGCATGTGATCTATATCCCTGCCTGTTCTTGTCGAGAATAACCTTGTGTAGACTGATGGGGTTAGTTTAGATGAACTAATCATAGTCAGTGTCGAAATGATGAGCCAAGGAGATGTCCCAGCGCTATACTATTCTATGTTCTATGTACTGTTGGATTAAATTGTTATTTTCTTTGGAGCTTTACAACTAACTACCTGCTTGTATTTTATGTGTTTATATATACATGTAACTCTTTATTATCTTTCCTAGTGGTCACAGTATGTATATGCAATTGTTCAATGTGTCCCCTAGTGGTTATATTCCAGGAAATTCTGTATGTTCTGAAAGCTTCTTCGATGTTTCGCTATTCGGGACTATCCAATTGGTTAAGTTTTATCTATGATGTTGTATGGAGTATATGGGGTACAAGAAGGACATAAGAGGGCCCTGCGATTTTCAGTTTTTCTGTTCTCAGGGACTAGACTTTTGCAGCTCTATATTTCCGATTGTCTTTCTTCTATTTGCACGTAATACAACAATAGTGAAGCAACAAGTTTCACGCCTCTTTCCTGACTTCTGAAACAACTTTGGACAAAAACATCAGAATCCAACATTACTCTGAAATTAACTACCACATTGGAAAAGCTTGTTAATGAGTAATATGATTATTTTTATTTATTTTGTTATTCACAAAGCCAAAATGACAGTCAAGATGATACATTTGAGTGAACAAGTCCCTTTAGAAGCCTTCGTCATCAGAGAGCATTGGGATTTCAGTCTAGCAGCATTGGACTTAAAGAAAAGATCAAACTTAAATAATTTTAATGGCTGGCAAGTGCTTTTAAATATCATTATGATTGTTATATACATTTCCATATGTGAATATTAAAAAAAGATCCCATGGCAACAAAATATTGGTTGAGAGTTCGTGTCTCAATCAGCTCTTAATTCAGTGATAGTATTTTCTGAAAATGATTCTTAGTGCTTTAGTAGAACAGGAAATATGGTGTGCTGATTTTTACTGAAGGAAGATCAACGTCAGCATCAAATGATTGTATTGCAAACAAAAATGACATTAGGAAGTTCAGACAAAAGCACAAGATGCTGGATGGTCAGCAACTCACGAAAGTATCAGATTAGAATATATTGTACTTTTTCAATCTCGGTGAAACAAATGCTGGCTAATGCTTATTAACAACAAGAGGAATTTCTTTGGTGTCACCTAGCCTCCCTAGTAAAGAGGCTTCACATGGCCCACTCCAATTGCCGCAACAATTCTAAACAGGGGTCAAGTAGGTTTGATTGTGTTTCTACTGATTGTCACCCCATTAACTGGATGGGAGCTTGCAGGTCAATGGTCACTATAACTTCACAACATCTAAAAACAGATAAAAGCTTGAATCATGCTGAGAAGCACAGTGGTGCACCTAGCTCACAGGGCCGGACACTTGGATTCAGTTCTGATCTCTGGTGCTGAACTTGAGCTTTGAATTTTGACTGTGTGGAGTTTCTACCTTCTCCCCATGATCACATAGGTTTCTTCCAGAAGACACAAACAATTGCTGGAATTTGTAGCAACAAATGACTCACTGAGTTTGCTCAGCAGGCTGCCTATTGCTCTTGGTTTCTTCAAGATGCTCTGGCTTCCTCCCCAATCTCAGATAATAATTTGTAGATTAATCGGCTGCTGTGAATTGTCCATAGTGTGTAGGTCAGTGGTAGTATTGCGGAGGTGATTCAAGTTCGAGTTTAATTGTCATACAAACCCACATGAATATCATGAATACAGCCAAACAAAACAGCACAACTCTCAGGCTAAGGTTCAAAATACTGTACCAACAGCCATACACAGCACAAGGCACATGTAGCACATATAAGATCGCAAGCACATTAAAGATATCAGTGAAATACAGTCACAGAAAAAATATGATACAAGATCCTAAGTCTATGAATGTTGCAGCAGTCTGCAGTCAAGCACAATATGGCTTGTCTTCTGCTGAGAGTGTGGGGGAATTAGTGGGAGTAATGTAAAATTATATTATATACATTCTTCTGCCATGGTAACTTAGTGGTTAGCACAACATTTTACAATACCACCTGAGTAATCATAGTTCAATTACTGCTGCTGCTGTAAGGAGTTTGTACATTTTCCCCCAAACTGCGTGGGTTTCCTCCGGGTGTTCCAGTTTCTACACGCATTCCAAAGAAGTACAGATAAGGTCTAGTAAGTTGTGAACATTCTATATTAGTGCTAGAAGCATGGCGACACTTGTGGGTTGCCCAGTACAATCCACACTGATTTGATTTAATGCAAATGACACACTTCACTGTATATTTTGATGTACCTGTAACACAAAGTTAATCTTTTTAGTGTATCATAAATAGATAGGTGATGGTTGGTGTGGACTCCGTGAGACAAATGGCCAGTTCCTCTTCTGTATCACGCAATGAGTCCACACCAACCACCACCTATCTATTTACGGTACGTTAAAAAGACTAGACTCTATAACTATAGAGTCATAAAGTCATAGAGCACTACAGCATAGAAACAGGCCCTTCAGCTTATCTCATGCATGCTGAACTCTTTATCTACCTCACTGCATCAACCTGCTCCCGATCATAATGCTCCATATCCCTCCCATCCATGTACCTGTCAAAATTTCTCTTAAATGGTAAAGTCAGTTCTGCATCCACTTCCACTAGCAGCTTGTTCCACACTCTCACCACTTATTGAGTGAAGATACCCACTTATTCTCCTTTAGATATTTCATCTTTCACCCTTAACCCATGACCTCTAGTTTTAGTCTCACCCAACCTCAGTGGGAAAAGACAGCTTGCATTTACTCTAATCTAATCCCCTTATAATTTTATATACTTCTATCAAATCTCGCTTCATCCTTATAGAATCTGGGGAATAAATTCCAATCCTATTCAACCTTTCTCAATAATTCAGGTCCTCAAGTATTGGCAACATCCTTGTAAATGTTCTCTGCACTCTTTCAATCTTATTCATATCTTTCCTGTAGGTAGGTGAGCAGAACTGTATACAATGCTCCATATTAGGTCTCACCAACAACTTATACAACTTCAACATAACATCCTAACCCCTGTACTCCATACATTGATTTATGAAGGCTAGTGAGTCAAAAACTTTCTTTACAACCCTGTCTACTGGTGAGGCCACTTTCAAGGAATGATGGCTCTGTATTCCCAGATCCCTCTGTTCTACCCCACTCCTCAGTGCCCCAACAGTCACCGAGCATCCATCCTGGTCTCTCTTTCCAAACTGCAACATCCCATATGTGTCTGCATAAAACTCCATCTGCTATTTTTCAGCAGTTTTTCCAGTTGGTTCAGATCCCACTGCAAGTTTTAGTAGTCTTCCCCACTCTGATCTTAGAGAGGACCAATTTGCCCCTTTGGATCCTTTTGCTTTTAATAGATCTGTCGAAGCCCTTTGGATTCTCCTTCACCTTCTCTGCTAGAGTAACCTCATGTCCTTTTTTAGCACTCCTGATTTCCTTCTTAAATGTTCTCTTGCATTTCTTATACTCCTCATGTACCTCATTTGCTCCTACGTGCCTATACCTTCTATGCACCTCCTTCTTTTCCTTAACTTGTGCCTCAATATCCCCCTAAAACCAAAGTTCCCTGAAGCTGTTATCCTTGCCTTTTATTCTATCAGTATACAAACTCTGTACTGTACAAGCTCCCTATCTTTGGCCAATCAGTATGAAAGAAAGGCTGTACTGTTTGGCATGGTGATTGCTAAGAAGTTAATCCTGCAAATGTGGAAGATGGACTCTGTGCCTACATACGATCTGTGGCTGAGAGAACTGGCAAATACTTTACATTTGGAGAGACTGAGACTATGTAATGAGGACAGAGGGGACATCTTTGAAAGGATATGGGGCCCTGTATTGGACTTTCTTACGGGGTGAGGACTGAGGTTTTTTGGTGTGGTGCACCTCTGCTGTGTTTACTTTTGCCTTTATATTTTTCTCCCTTTTGCTGCTCAATATTTAATTAGGTTTTGTTAAGGTCGTGGTTTTTGTAGATGTGCTTTTTTTTTGTTTTTTTGTTTGTAATAAAAAATTAAAAGAATATGAAAGGAAAATTTCATTTTTCAAGGCCTCCCACTTACTTAGTAGACCTTTGCCAGAAAACAGCCTGTCCCAATGCACACTTGCCAGGACCTTCCTGATACCACCAAATTTGGCCTTCCTCCAACTTAGAATCTCAACCGAAAGACCAGACCTATCCTCTCCATAATTATCTCGAAACTAATGACATTATAAACTTTAGATGCAAAGCATTCCCCTACACAAATTTATCTTTAATCATTTTCTCGGGTCCTTCCACTCATTCATCCTTTCCCTTTATTTATAAATGCCCTAAACCCTAAGCTCATCCGCCTTTCTTACAATCCTCTTTTCATTGAGATATACACAACTCAAAACATTAGCCAGTCCAGGCTTAACCTTTTGATCCCTGACTTTGTAAGTAGGCTTAATGACATCTTTCCCTACAACCACTCCACAATCTGCTCTGGTGCTCTGGTTCCCATCTCCTTACATCTCTAGTTTAAATCCCCACCCCCGCAACACTTTCACTAATTAGTCTGTCAAGGCAGCTTAGTCCTGCCATGACACCTTGGTGGCATAATTTCATTTTCCTTAGGTCGAATTTGGATATTTTGCTGATGCAGGATTTCAACTTGGAACATCAACAGTTTGGCTAATTGGGGCAGCTACTTAACTGGGCCAAAATGTACCGCTCACGATGTGCCTCAATTAACTGGAACCCACTGTATATACAGTATATTTCATATTTTAATTTATAGTTTTCAAATTATGTTTTGCATGGTACTGCTGCCACAAAATAACAAATTTCATGTGGCATTGACCATAATAAAGTGTTTTCAGCAGCTGCTAATGAATCACATTAAATCCCATCTTTCTGCCACATTGGACCCTTTCCGGTTAGGTTATTGTTCAAATCAATCACTGATGATGCGAAAGCTTCTGTATTCCACTCCATCCTGTCTCACCTGGTAAATGATGCCTCGTATGCCAGGATGCCGTTTATTGACTTCAGCTTGGTGTTCAATACAATCAAACCTCAGAAGCTGGTGGGTGAACTGTCCTTAGTCGATCTCAACACCTTTCTCTGTCACTGGATCCTGGACTTCTTGACAGAAAGGTCACAGTCAGTCTATATTGGCAGAAACATCTCTAGCTTTATCATGCCGAACCAGTGCTCCCCAAGGCTGCGTGCTCATCCTACTGCTGTTAGTGCTGCTGTCACATTACTATACTGCTAGATTCAGTTCAAACCAAATCATCAAGTTTTCTGATGATACAACAGTGGTTGGCCTCATCAGCAATGGCGACGAGAGGGCATACAGAGAGGAGGAAGAGCAGTGGTAGAATGGTACAAGTATAACAACTTGAGTTTCAACGTGGACAAGACCAAAGAGATGATTTCAAATAGAAATGTGCAGGCTGAGCACTACTCACTTCACATACATGGCTCCTCTGTGGAGAGAAGTAGGAGCACCATGTTCCTGGAAATGCAGATACCAGACCATCTTACCTCGCACCTCAACATCACCTCTTTGGTCAAAAAAGCAGAGCAACGTCTTGATTTCCTCAGGAGATTAAGGCAAGAGAGGTATCCCCTCCCCCTCCCCTTTTTACAGGACCATCATCGAAACCAGCTGTGTCTCAATCTGGTCTGGTATCTGACTGCAAGTCCCTTCAAAGGATTGTGAGGACTGCTGGGGGTACCTTCAGGGTCTCTCTTTCAACCATGAAAGATACTTATGTGTAAACAGAGCCTTTACCGTTGTCAGTAATCCATCACATCTGTCCCACAATCTCTTTGACCTCCCCTACCATCAGGCAGGAGATACCGTAGCATTAGGACAAGAACTGTTAGGATGAGGAACTGTTTCTTCCTCCAAGCCATAATACCATTGAACTCCCTGCCACCACCCAGGTCTCATCACATATGAAGCACCAGTAACGTTATACTGATTACTTTTTAAATTATATATTCACCTTACTCCCCTATACTTAGCCCCCTGAACAGGGTCACGTGAAGCCATCGGAGCAAGTGGTGGATGGTTGCACGTGTGGCTGCTGCATATCACAAGTCCTGGCTATGCGGCTTGTGACGTGTATTGTTTAGTCTCTAAAGTGTATTGATAACGGCTGGGGTCATCCATCTTGTAAAGACACTGATCAAAGGAAGGCAATGGCAAACCACTTCTGTAGAAAGTATTGCCAAGAACAATCATGTTCATAGACAATGATTGCCCACGTCACATAATGATGATAATGGTGATGCCATCTTATTATTTGTTGATTTATTTGTCATAATACTGCTTTATGTGTTATGCGTGTAGTTTTGTTTATTTATTCATTGAGACACAGCATAGTGTAGGCCCTTCTGGGGCTTCAAGTGTCCTGCCCAGCAATCTCCCAATTAACCCCAGCCTAATCACAATTTACAATGACCAATTAACCTTCCAACCAGTACATCTTTGGACTGTGGGGGGAGACCAGAGAACCCAGAGGAATGCCACATGGTCACAGAGAGAATGCACAAACCCCTTACAGGCAGTGGCGGGAATTGAACCTGGGTCACCTGCACTGCAATGCATTGTGCTAACCATTAAGCTACCATGCTACACCTCTAGGTTTTTGTACTATTGTGCCACCCCTATATGTTACATGTATTGTGTTGTGCCCCTTGGTATGGAGGAACATTGTTTCGTTTGGCGGTATACATGCGTACGGTTGTTGTTGAGTGACTCGCCAAGCTGGCTTGTTAGCTTGCAGATGTTTCATTACTCACATAGGCAATGTCATCAGTGCAACTTCAAATGAAATGTTGGTGATCTACATTGTCTGTCTTTTATGTGTCCTGTGTTGTGTGTGTATGTGTATGTGTATGTGTATGTGTATGTGTATGTGTATGTGTATGTGTATGTGTATGTGTATGTGTATGTGTATGTGTATGTGTGTGTGTGTGTGTGTGTGTGTGTGTGTGTATGTGTATGTGTATGTGTATGTGTGTATGTGTATGTGTATGTGTATGTGTATGTGTATATGTGTATGTATGTGTATATGTGTATGTATGTGTATATGTGTATGTATGTGTATATGTGTATATGTGTATGTGTATGTGTATGTGTATGTATTTGGGTATTTGTGTCATTTCTATTGGTTATCCACGATTGGTTTGTTAAAATTGGTGATAATTGTAGTCCGGGCTGTGTTAAGGCCAATTTATACTTCTGCGTCAAATCTACGCTGTACATACGGTGTAGCCATGTACCATACACCGTAGCCTGATGCACACCTCCCCAAAAATGTAACTATGTGTCTTGGCAACGCAGACTGCAACAACTATGATTGGTCCGGTTGGTAGCATCGCATTTCCTCTTATGCATTTCCGGTTGCTTCTGAACGATGAACCAAACCGTCAAACCTACCTGCCAACATCCGAAAATATTTGAAATGCATTTCCTTGTCCATGTCTCTCAGTGGCTGGACAAGCACAGAAAATTCACCCTCCTTCTGCCTCAATCCGTTCAATGGTCGTACACACCATCTCCTCCGACGTCTTCTCTCTTTTCTGCATTGCAGTAATTTCAATAAAAGTAACTCTTGTTCAACATTTACTAGCACCAACTACAACATGATGCGTTCAGTTTTGTCGCCGCTGTTTAAAGTACACAAAGAAACTGAACACAGTGGCATTGAAACCCCACTGGCAACTGGCGTTTTGGCAGTGAATTGCAGAGTGACGCAGACACACCAACGCACAAGTATAAATGCTCACAACGGCGTGGGCTACAGCGTAGAGCCTACGCAGAAGTATAAATCAGCCTTTAGTTGACCGTTATGCAGGATTAACATTGTCCTCATTGATTGACGTGTGTAATCAGGTGTGAATTGGCTTTTGGCTCTGGACTGAAAACTTGACACTGAAGTGGTATGTAAACTGGGTTCATTTCAAAGTTGGAATTCTGTGTGGAGAACAAAGCCTCTAAGAATTCTTGGGCTTGTCGTTGATGGGTTTGGCCTAGGATAGTGACATTGGTCCAGTAGAATTGATGTGCTTCGCTGTCACAATGTATTGGTATAAGGGAAAGTTGATCACGACGGTTTACAGCCAGTTGATGTTCATGTACCCTTGTTGATAGCTTCCTACCAGCCTGTAGGTGGTGCATGGAATTTTGTACATGGTGTTCATTCTGTGCGTCATAGGTAGGGGGTATTTTATTCTTGATAGACTGTTATAGTGTGGCTGTAGGTTTGTGTGCTACCCACACACACACAAACGGACTAATCACCAGACACATAAAAGACGAACAATATAGATCACCAACATTTCATTCGTAGTTGCACTGATGACTTTGCCTAGCTGGGTAACGAAACGTCACAAGCTAACAAGCTAGCTTGACGAGCCAGTCAACAACAACATCCTCAACCCCAGCTACAAATTTTTCCAACATCTTGAACATGTGTACGGATGAATGACAATGAACTTAAACAGACATATTCCTGTGATATTAAACCTGATTCAGATTCTGTTGATAGTGGCTGGGGTCACCCAGTTTAGAATGTCGGGACACATGCATTATCTTCTGTATCAACTCAATCATCATCATCATGGTCTAGCTTATCAATTCTATCACTTTACACAGTTGTTACCACTCCTGATGAGCATTTATAACATTTTTATGCTATTTCAGACTTTCAACATGAACATACTATGATTTGATTCCTAAACACGAGATTCAGCAGATGCTGGAAATCTTGAGCAACACACTCAAATTTGCTGGAGTAACTCAGCATGTCAGGCAGTATATTTTGCCTGACGTGCTGAGCTCCTCCACATTTTGTGTGTGTTGTTTTGGTTCTTGCTCTACTTTGGTATGTTCATTATTAAAGGAAAAGTTTTTGCTGAGAATTATCAATGAAGCCTTGCATGAAACATTACTACCTCTTGATAGTGTCACTGTGTTAGAAGCAATTTTAATGATTATATAAACTTATTTCTGTGGTAATATTATCACAAAAGTAAAAGGTTATTTACACCAGCAACAAATCTCATTCAATATTTCCCTTGCACAATGATCATTTTGATAAAATTGTCAATAGGGATTCACTATTTCATATCATAGTCTGAAATATACACGTGGTGACAGTTAAAATGAAACACTTTCTTTTTTTGTTTGGGATAGGGATGCAAAGCAGTCAGTTCCAATTTAACAATTCTTCAGCAAGAATGCTACGGCTGAAGAGAGAAAGCTAAAAATGTTTACATGAAGTTGATTGAGTTTAAACGAAAGGTGGTGGAGAAAAGGACTTTATTCCCTGGCATGTAGGAGATTGAGAGGTGACCCCATGGAGGTATTCAAGTTTATGAGGGACACATACAAGGTGAAATCATACTACTTTTTCCCCAGGGTGAAGGTGCATTAAACAAGAGGACAGATGTTTAAGATTAGGGATGAGAAATTTAAAAGGGACATCATGGCAGCTTTTCCGTGCAAAAGGTGGTGCTTATTTGGAATGAGCTGCCAGAAAGTGTTTGAGGTAGGGATTTTAGCAACATTTAAAATCCGTCTTGGTTTAGTATGTAGATAAGACAGGTTTAGAGGGCTATGGGTGAAATAAGTCCAGCTCACTGGACAACACATTTAGCAACTATGATTTGGCCGAGGGGCCATTTTCCATGCTGTATGTCTCTATGTCTTTACAAATGAAGTAATTCACAGTTAAATTCAGTAAATTGTGACTATTCTTCTTAGAGAAGAAGTAGTTAGGAAATTTGATTGAGCTTTACATATTGCTTTTGATTACTACTGTGAAAATTGCCACTTCCCATTTCCCCATTCACCATAACCTCAGCACCTGATAGTTTAAACTGGCTCCCTGCTGATCAATTCTGTAACACCACCCCCACCCACATTCTTTATATGGATTTAATTTTTTTAAAGTAGCTGCTGAGCACTTGAGCAAGCTAATACTCCAGCGTTAGCATTGAAAATGTTGGTTTCCTTGTCAAAACATTATTTTATAATTGCAGTTACTCTCTCAGCTGCAAAAGATTCAGCCTACTGTTTTGAAAATGAGTTGGGCAGTTTATGTAACACTTGTTCTGCACTCCTTTAAGATTTGCAGCACATGACCAACAGCTCTCTGTATTCACTACCAATAGTGTAGATCTGGGCAGAGCCAGTCTGCTGTGTGGGAGTACATGACAGAAATGCTGCTCGTTCTGCTCTATTCCTTTGCTTAACAAAGTATTTGTTAGTTTAAATTATTGGCTGTTTTCCAGTATCTCAGTGAGCGAAAGAGAGAAGATTCTGAAACAGCCATTTATTCCTAGTATCCTGGTCAATGATTATCCCTCAAAAGACATCACCAAAAAAAAGTGTATCTGGTCAATAACACATTGTGGTGGGTGGGAGTTTGTTGTGTGTGAACGGATGACTTAATTTTCTACCTCATAACAGTGACGACATTTCAAAAATACTTCATTGTCTCTGAAGAGATGTGCAACATTCAGTGATTACAGATGATGTTGTGTAAACGTGAGACTTGCTTTATTCCAACTCTTCCACCCTGCATGATATCTGCACTTTACTTTTACCTTGTTGAGCTATCTAACCACAAGTGGCTTAGCAGAGATCCTGAGCTCTGGAGTTTCTTCTGCAAACTTCTTTTATCTCATCCAAGACCTCTCACTAAATCTCCTTTTATGACCAATCTTTTGATCATCCGCTATTTCATTTTTTTAATGTTACTTTGTGTCAGATTGTGCCTGATTGTGGTGCAGTGTTTTGCGAGATGAACTCACCATATAAGTGCATTTGTTCTCACTGTAAAATAAATCAACATTCAGAGGACGCATATCCAGAGAAACCAGCAAATGATCCAAGGAGTCACAAGAGACTGCAGGTGCTGGAATCTAAAGCAACAAACTATGTGCCAGAGGAATTCCAAAGGTCAATGAGCATCAAGTGAGAGGAAAAGAACTGTTGAGGTTCTGGGTTGAAATCCTGCATTAGTAAAAGATCCAAATTTGATAGAAGGAAAATGACATTATAGGTGTCATGACTGGACTAAGTTGCCTGAAGGCAGACTTAATTACCGAAAACAAAGGGGGTTTAATAAATGAAGGGAAAGAGAGAATGAGTGGAAGGACCCAAGAAAAATGATTAGAGATAGCATTAAATAATGGGCTAAATGGTTGTCTTTTGCCCTTCAATGATTAATTTTATATATACATCATGGGGAATATGGATGGGGACTATATTCTCCTGGTTTACCAAAGTGGTTGATTTGCAAGCACACTTTCAAGTGTCTGGGCAAGCAATTCTGTTGTATGCAACCATTATGAAGGCACAGCTGAAGTTTCTACTTTCTTAGAAGTTTGAGGAGACTTTGCATGTTACTGAAGATTTTGACAAACTTCTACAGATGTGCAGTGGAAAGTAGTCCAATTGCTTGCATCATGCAATGCACAGTAACACAAGAGCCAGTTCCATTATGGGTACAGCTCTCTCCACAATCCAGGACACCGATTAAAGGAAATTTCTCAGAAAGGTGACATTCCTCATCAAGGACCTCCACCATCTAGGTCATCATGCCATCTTCTTAATGCTGCCATCTACTCGAGGAGCCCAAAGACCCACACCTCAATGTTCAACAACAGCTTCTGATCTTAAAAGCCCAGGCATACCTCAAACTATGTTTACTTTCCTCTCTCTCAACTTGCACCAATTCATTCTGCCACTTTTGGTGAGTAAATTATGTTAGTTTAAGTTTATATTACCTGATGTTCGTAATGTACTACAACAAGCTAATTTTCATGCTATTTTTGCCCTCTGTATCAATGCCTCTGGAAGGGTGATATTTGGGTTAAGTCAAGTGGCTTTGGCTGTATTGTGGGTTTAATTTGAAACAATGGATTCCTAAAATCCCAGTCCAGACAATGCTGGTGTCTGTGGTATGGAGCTAAATCAGGAGGTGTGAAGGTTGTATGTGGTTTCAAAGAAAGCATTGTCCATACGTTGTAAATATGGAGTTGTCCTTTGATGTTTGGCACATAAAATATCGAGCCCCACATTGGGCCAGCAGACCTTTCCATCGGAAGCTTCTCCATATGATGCCTGCTGTACCTTGTTTTGTTGAATAAAGAAGCTGCTTTGTATCTACCAGTAATTTTCTCCAGTGATTTCATTCATGCAACATTGTTCAACAACAGCTTCTGACCTGAAAAGCTCCAGCATTACCTCAGACTATATTTACTTTCCTCTCTCTCAACTTGTACCAATTCATTCTGCCACTTATGTTGAGTAAGTTATGTTAGTTTAAGTTTATATCTGACGTTCATAATGTACTGTTACAATAAGCTAATTTTCATGCCATTTTTGCCCCCTGTATCAACGCGTATAAACTTGAGTATTCATTGGCATAACCTTGAATAAGAGAAAGAATAGTTGGACACAACAATGTCAATCTCAGCCTGTCAACTTGAAAATTCTTCTCACAAACACTTGGGGGCAAGTACCTAAACTTGGAGAGATATCCCACAAATGAATCAAACAACTGCCTAATTGAGCTACACTTGTAGAATCACACACTAGTGGCAATATATGTGACTCCTCCATCACAATCCATGGTTTTAACATGCCCCAAAGTAAAGGCAGACACACCAGATGGATCAGCACCATGCCACATGGGTGTGAGGAGTAGCCCTACATCCCCGCAGTGTTGACTTCTAACTACTGAACAATGCACACCTTCATAAAATCACACCAAACATGAAGAAGAATACATCTTTCTGATTACTACCTGCCATCCTCCTTCAGCTAATTAACCAGTGTTGCTTTAAGTTGGAAACACAGTACAAAAATTAGCAAGGCATTGAAGTCTTCCATCTGGAATTCCCATGTCCAGCACCAATAGTGGCTTCACAACACCATTACAGATTGAACTGGATGAATCCTAAAGGATAGAGCTGCCAGGTTGGGTCTGTGTCAGGCTGTGAGTGAAATAATCAGAGGCAGACATACGTGACCTCATCGTGAGCAGAAGGTAACTGTGTAATATGCATCATCTGGAATTTTTAACAGAAAGATTATAGAGTTAGCTTTATTTGTCATGTGGACATTGAAACATGCAGTGAAATGTGTTGTTTGTGTCAAATAAAATCAGCGAGGATTGTGCTGGGCAGCCTGCAAGTGTCACGATGCTTCCAACTCCAATACAGCATGACCACAGCCCACTTACCCTAACCATATGACTTTATGAAAGTGGAAGGAGCCAGAGCACTTAGAGAAATACCTTGCAGTCAAGCAGAATACAAACTCCTTACAGATAGCGACGGGAATCAGACCCCGATCTTACAGTGGATGCTATAAAGATTTGCATGAACTGCTACATTACCATGCCACCACATTACGTATTGCATATTGGAAGCAACCACGGGACAGTCCTTGAGGAGACAATGACCCATCTTTCCAGTAGAAGTGCTCCTTCTGCAATCATGTTAAATGGGACAGAGTACAGATCTGGCAGCTGAAAGAAGGATATTCTTGAGCAGCTGGCTGTCAGCACAAATGCATACGACCACAGTCTGGCCAGGCATACCCTTCAATTTATTACTGTTAGTCCAGCTGATAAACTCTGGTTCAATAAGTGCAGAAAGGCATGGAAAGGACAGCAAAATATGAAGCAAAGAACCAAGTGTCTGTGCAGTGAAGCTGTAACACAGGATAACATGCATGAAGAACAGCAGATCTTTGTGATTTCATGGCCAAAAGATTAACACACATCTCTGCAGTTCTGCCATATTTGTTTGTGAATGATGCTAGACAATTAAACGTGCAAAAGGAGGAAACCAAAAGCTTGAAGAAAGTCTCCTTTCTCAATAATGGCAAGTGTTAAAGACAAGCTGAAGTATTTTGATTCAAGTTCAGCCAGGTATTCTAAAATAAAAATCCATTGCAGCTTCCTCCCGAGATTCCAAGCATCATAGAAGCAAATCCTCGGCCAAGTCATTTCACACGATATAATATTAAAACATTTGCTGAGAGTACTGGGTATAACCAAAGGCCATAAGACCTGAGAACATTCACAGTAAGATACAAAGAACCCAAGCATTAGAATTATCAATGACTTGAGCTGATTCACTACAACACTTCAAGAACTTGAATCTGCTAACTATACAATCATCTAGGTATGTACTCTTTACTGAAAGCAAGACAAACCCATTTGCTAATTCACAAATTTCACAAAATCGTACCAGTGATTTTAAACCTGATTCTGATAATTATCTTCCAATGAACCAGCCACCAATCATCAGCAAAGTGATGAAAGGTGTCAATCAACAGTACAATGAAGCAGCACTTATTCACCAAGAACTTGCTTATAAGGCATAGGGGCAGAATTAGGCCATTCAGCCCATTGAGTCTGATCCGTCTGAACCCAGATCCCACTCAAACCCATACACCTGCCTTCTCACCATATCCTTTGATGTCCTAGGCATTCAGAAAACAATCAACATCTACCTTAAATATAGCCACGGACTTGGCCTTCACCACCGTCTGTGACAGAGCATTCCACAGATTTACTATGCCCTGGCTAAAAAAAAACTCTTCCTTGCCTCTGCTCTAAAAGGTCACCCCGCAATTTTGAGGATGTGCCCTCTAGTTTAAGATACCTTCACCATAGGAATCATCCTGTCCACATCCATCCTATCTCGTCCTTTCAACATTTGGTAGGTTTGACTGAAATCCCCCGCATTCTTCTAAATTCCAGTGAGTACAGGCCCAAAACTGGCAAACACTGCTCATATGTTAACCCCTTCATTCCTGGAATCATTCTTGTGAACTTCCTTTGGACTCTCTCCAATGACAACACATTCTTTCTGAGAAATGGGGCCCAAAACTGTTGGCAATACTCCAAGTGCTGCCTGACCAGTGTCTTATAAAGCCTCAGCACTACCTCCTTGCTTTCATATTCTATTCCCCTTGAAATAAATGCCAACATTGCATTTGCCTTCTTTATCACAGACTCAACTTGTAAATTAACCTTCTGGAAGGCTTGCATGAGGACTCCCAATTCCCTCTGCACTTCTGATGTTTGTACCTCCTCCCCATTAAGATAATAGACGGCACTATTGTTCCTCTGATCAAAATGAATTATCATATATTTCACAACCCTCTATTCTATCTGCCACTTTTTTGCTCATTCTTGCAATTTGTCTAGGTCCTGCTACAATCACATTACTTCCTCAGCACTATCTACCCTTCCACCTACCTTCGTATCTTATACAAACTTTGCCACAAAGCCATCAATTCTATTATTCAAATCACTGACAAACACTGTGAAAAGTAATGGTCCCAATACTGACCACTGAGGAGCTTGGGCTATGCTACTGAGATGCACTCGGTTCCAAACCTCATCATAAGCTTGGCCCATACATCGACCCAAGGTCTACATTCCAAATCAGAGATGGGTGTGACTGCCACTGACATCAAGACAGAATTAGACTGAGAGTGGTACCAAAGAGCCATGGGCAAATTAAACTTAATGTGTCTCAAGCAGAAAGTGTTCCGATGGCTGAAGCCAGACCTTGTACAAAGTAAGAAAAGTGAGTTGTTGGTGGCCAGTTGTTGAAGCCAGGATGATAAGGAGCTCCACAGAAAACTGTTATCAGCTATCAATCAACTTCCTTCAATAAGAAAGTCAAAAGTGCCAATGTTCACTAATGATTGTGTGATGTTCAATTCTATTTGCAACTCCTCTTAAATTAAAGAAAGTCAAGACAACATTCAGGCATGTACTGGTGGAGAGGGATATGCTCCTCACCACCTGTACTCAACTGAGTCCATGACTCTCTATTTGTTCCTGCACATTTAAATTGCTCTACTAGATTATGATGCATCCTTTCAGGATACTTTCAACAGGCCACCAAAAGATGTTTGTTGGGGTGTTCGGTGACATGCCAAAACTCTTGAAAATTTGAAGTAATTCATAAATACTAGAAATTCAGAAATCAAATATGCAAGGGGGTTAGGAGTTTTGAGTGCAGGATTCCTTGAAGGTAAACTTGTGGTTGAACCAGTAGAGAGGAAGGCAATTGCAGTATCAGCATTCATTTACAGAGGACTAGAATATAAAGCAAGAATGTAATGCTGAAGCTATATAAAGCATTTTTCAAAACATATTTGGAGTATTGTCAGCAGTTTGGGTCTGTATCGAAGGAAGAATATACTGGTTTTGGAGAGGTTCTGAAGAAGTCTTACAAGAAGGATCCTGTGAGATAAAAGGCTAATGTATGAAGAGCTTTTGATGGCTCTGGACCTGTACTCACTGGTTTTGAGATTGAAAGCCATGGACTATTGAAAGACCTAGATAGAGTTGACCTGGAGAAGATGTTTCCAATAGTGGGAGAATCTAGGAACAGGGGTCACTACCTCAAAATAGAACATCTCTTTTGTACAGTGAGGCCAAGTCACTGGGTGTATTTAAAGTGGAACTTGATAGGTTCTTCATTAATAAGTATGTCAAAGTTTATGGGGAGGAAGCACGAGAATGGGGATGAGCAGGAAAATAAATCAACCATGATCAATTGGCAGACGAGACTCGATGGGCTTAATTCTGCTCTTATGTCTTAAGGTCTATTGGTAAAGACACTGGTGTATCTTCCTTGTGACTGTATCTCTGTACTGGGCTAATGACAATTAGATAGCATGAGTTCTGTGGAGAGCCAGCTAAGTGGTACAGGATTGGCTTACAGGAGTGGGAAGCAGAATGTGATAGTGGAAGCTTATTTTTCAGACTGGAGGTACATGACTGGTGGTGTTCCCCACGCCTTAGTTCTGAGCCCTTTGGTATTTGTCAACCTCATCAATGATTTGGATGAGAATGTACAGGACATGTTCAGTACCTTTGCAGATGACTTTAAAATAGGTGGTGTTGTTGTCAATGAAGATGGCTATCAGAATTTACAGAGAAATCCTGATCAGTTGGGAAGGGAACAGAGGTGTATAAGATGATGAGAGGCATTGATCGTGCGGATAGTCAGAGGCTTTTTCCCCAGGGCTGAAATGGTTGCCACGAGAGGGCACAGGTTTAAGGTGCTGGGGAGTAGGTACAGAGGAGATGTTAGGGGTAAGTTTTTTTTAAACGCAGAGAGTGGTGAGTGCGTAGAATGGGCTGCCAGCAACAGTGGTGGAGGCGGATACGACAGGGTCTTTTAAAAGACTTTTAGATAGGTACATGGAGCTTAGAAAAATAGAGGGCTATGGGTAAGCCTAGTATTTTCGAAGGTAGGGACATGTTCGGCACAACTTTGTGGGCCGAAGGGCCTGTATTGTGCTATAGGTTTTTTGAATCGCAAATGGAGTTTAATTTGCATAAGTCTGATGTATTAAATTTTGGAAAGACAAATGATTGTAACACTTTCACAGTGAACAGCAGAGCTCTGTAGAGTGCTGTAGAACAGAGTGACTTCAGAGTACAAGTACATGATTCCTTGAATATACCACTAGAAGTAGACAGGGTAATAAATAAGGCTTTTGGCATGCCAACCTTCAATCAAGCACTGGGTATAGATGTTGGAAAGTTATTTTGCAGAGCAACACACACAGAATGCTGAAGGAACTCTGCAGATCAGGTAGCATCTATGGAAAAGAGTAAACAGTCAACATTTCAGGCTGAGACCTTTCATCAGGACTCATCAAGACTGTTTACTCTTTTCCATAGATGCTTCCTGTCCTAGTGAGTTCCTCCAGCAATTTGTGTGTGTTGCTTTGGATCTCCAGCATCTGCAGATTTTCTCATGTTTGTTATTTTGCAGATTCATAAGATGTTGGTGAGACAGCATTTTGAATATTGTCTTCCAAACATCTTTTGCTATAGGAAAGATATTAAACTGGAAAAAGTGAAGAGGAGATTTATGAAGATGTTGTTAGGGCTCAGGTTACTTAGTTATGCAGAGAAGTTGAACAGGTTGGGACTTTTTCGTTGGAGCTTGGGAGAATGAAGTCTGATTTTATGGACAAGAGAAAATCTGCAGTTGCTGGAAATGCAAGCAACACATACAAAATGCTGGAGGAGCTCAGCAGGCCAGGCAGCATCTACATGAAAAGAGCACAGTCCACATTTTGGGCTGAGACCCTTCATCAGGACTGGAGAAAAAAAAAGATGAGGAGTCAGAGTGGGGGGGGGGGAGTGAAGGAAGAACTACAAGGTGATAGGTGAAACTGGGAGGGGAGGGGTGAAGTAAAGAGCTGGGAAGTTGATTGGTGGAAGAGATACAGGGCTGAAGAAGGGGGAATTTGATAGGAGAGGACAAAAGACCATGGAAGAAAGAAAAGGGGGAGGAGCACCGGAGGGAGGTGATGGGCAGGTAAGGAGTTAAGGTGAGAGACATAAAATGGAATGGGGAATAGTGAAGGAGGGTGGGGGGCATTACCGGAAAGTCAAGAAATCGATGAGATCCAACGTAGATTGGGAGATCACTTCACCGAGCACCTACATTCTGTCCACCAGAAAAAGCAGGAACTCCAAGTGGCTAACCATTTTAATTCCACTTCCCATTCCCTTTCCAATATGTCTATCAATGACCTCCTCTACTGTTGCAATGAGGCCACACTCAGGTTGGAGGAGCAACACCTTATATTCCATCTAGGCATAACATCAATTTCTCGAACTTCTGGTAATGCTGCCCCCACCTATCCTCCTTCACCATTCCCCCCCTCTCACCTTACCTCCTTATCTACCCATCACCTCCCTCTGGTGCTCCTCCCTCTTTTCTTCATTCCATGGCCTTCTGTCTTCTCCTATCAGATTTCCCCTTCTCCAGCCCTGTATCTCTTTCAACAATTAACTTCCCAGCTCTATACTTCACCCCTCTCTCCCTCCCAATTTCACCTATCACCTCGTGTTTCTTCCTCCCCACTCCCACCTTCTTACTCTGACTCCTTTTTTTCTCCAGTCTTGATGAAGGGTCTCGGCCTGAAACATCGACTGTACTCTTTTCCATAGATGCTGCCTGGCCTGCTGAGTTCTTCCAGCATTTTGTGTGTGTGGAAATTTATAAAACCATGATGATCTTAGACAGGGTAAATGCATACAGTTATTTTTGTTCCCAGGGTTGGCGAATACAGAACTGGAGGCCCAGGTTTGAGGTGAGATGAGAGAAATTTAATAGAAATCTGAGAGGAAACTTTTCTGCTCAGAAAGTGGTCAGTATATGAAATGATCTGTCAGAGGATATGGTTGAGGTAGGTGCATTTACAATGTATAAAGGGTACTTGAGTAGGTATATAGATAGGAATGGTTTGGAAGGATATGGGGGAAATGCAGGCAAAGGGGATTAGCTTAGATGTGGATCTTGGCATGCATGGACCAGCTAGGTTGAAGGGTAAATTTCTCTGCTTTGTGACTCTATGACCGGTCAACCAATATGTTAACACCCAGGAGTTTCAAGCTGCAGGCTCTGTCCACTTCCTATCCATCAAACTTTACCCTCTTTCCCCTTCCTGAACTCAAGATGAATTTCAAAGATTTCTTACTCTCCAAATGAGGATTTTTTTTTCTCTAATCTTCATCCAGAAAGATAAACCCTTTATTATAGATTGCTTCCCTGTGGTCACACAGAAGGCACTTAACATCTATGTTGTCATGTATCTTAATTTTTTTCCATTGAGTTTACAGCTTATTCTTCTAAACTCAAAAGAGAATAGTCATAATTTGCTCAAGGTCTCCTCATTCACAAAACATAATTTGGAACATGTTTGTTACATGTCCTAAAACAAGGATACTCTCCAATTGTTAAGAAGTCCAGACTATTTACTCAGTGCTCCAGGTTTGGGCTCAACAAAGTTCTATGTAATGGCCAGGACACCAAAAATGACAAAACTAGCATACACAGATCACCTCCAACTGCAGACCAGATTGATATTATCACCCAGCACATCAAATAGTTGAACTATTAGTAGCTGGATGGTTTGTGCACTCAGAAAGCCAGGATTTACAGCACTAATTGTGCACACTATTACTCAAATTTCCTTCCAGACTTGTAAACCTTCGGGCTTTTCTTTACTCTCTCTTGAAGGAGTCAAATAGTGGAAGGAAGTGGCTCACTGGCACCTTCTCAAGGGCAACTAGGGATGGGCATTAAAGTTGATGAAAATGACTTAAGATGAGGTGATAGGCATAGAGCTAAATACTGCTGAAAGCAGTGGTTTCTCCAAATTTGTCAATTAGAGTAAATGAAAACTAAGACATTCTTTGGGTTTGTATATGTTGCAAAAGATAATGCTCCCATGAGAGATCATAATGAGAATTGAAATGACATTGACAAACTACTTGAATTTCACTCCTGTAGTTACCACGGATACATTATCTAATATCTACAGGCCCAAGAAATTCACCAATCCAAATAAAAAGCCTTTAAGGCAGTATATATTTCTGTAACAAATGCGAATTACCAGTGTGCTGGACTCTCAGTATTACACAATACAACTGACCGATGTGTTCTTGGAGTCGCGACACGAGGTGCAAAGCAGTTAGGAGTGATTTAGTTGAAAGCTGGTGACAGCCGTCTGATCATTGCTCTCCCTCTAGTGACAAACACATTTTTAACACCTTTCATTCCCATTTCAAATTAACCTTAACCTTTTTGCAAATCTCAATAAAATGAAGTTGCATGGTGCACTTAATGCGTTTTAATTTGAAACATAAACTTCCACTTATGCAAATGCCATTGCTTCTAATAATAACACAAAATGTTATCCATATTTTGTACTTGAAGCTCTTTCATTAAAAAATGCGATCGAGCTTCTGATAATCGCAAGACACTTCACTTAATTATTGCCTGTCTCTCTACTTGTAAACGTGGAACCTTATCTTTTGAGCGGCCAATTTATAATCAGGATTTCTTAAATGTGAACACCCATCGCATGTTCCATTCCTTGAATTGTATATTACCTCAAGAATACTGAATTAACAACTATGTGCACTTTCCATATTGCAATACCACTCCTGTCAAATTATAATATTGCCAAGAAATACATATTTTTATTACAAATTCCAGTAAACTTTACTTGCGACAGAAGCAATGCTTATTTGAAAACTTTTCAGTAATCGCGGCTAACTAACTTCAATCCTCATTTAAATTCATGGTGGACTTCCAAAATACAACACATTACACCACTGTCAAACATATATTTAATACAAATATAAAGTGTATTAGCAATCCTTTAAAGGTCCAATTTGATCATTTGCGTGATGTGGGGATCCTCTTTTGTAACGGGAGGGACCATCACTTTGAAGAAACTTCTGACAAGATCAGCTCACACTAATAAATGGTTCAATTATTGAAAATTGTCTACACCCAATAAAAATTGGGGAAGAAAATACCCTCACAAATCCAGAAGCGATTTCAGCAAGACTTAGACGTGTTAGACTTAGTTAGAAAGTTATCATAAAAGTATGCTTTTAAAGAAAAATATATATTTTCTCTATTCATAAAGTTCACACAATGACCGCTTTACCGCTGTGGGACATCTCCTGAAATTATATCGAGAGACTTAATACTGACAATGAATGAATATAGCAAGAACCTGAAGCCCCCAGACTCGTTCACTGCGCTAAAATGTATACGCAATAAATGAACAGCGTTGGCATCATCTGCTATCTGGTCGAGAACCAGCTCGCAGAGGTTTCAACGCACGGACGCCGATACACGGACGAATAAAAATAGCCTGGAGACTTCGGCATTAAAATCGAAATCAAGTAGCTGGAGCAGAAGGTCAGCCCTTACCCCACGCCGTCAAACAAGCCCCGGGTTTACTATCAACTGCTAGGTGGAAGATAAAGATCATAGCATGCCTCCTACCCCGACACTGGCTTGTCATTCCCGAACTTGCTGTGGCGTGACTAGCATCCAGGCGTTCGCTGGTAGTTGAAGGTAAAAGCCATTGACCTCACTCGCGCTCTGTTTAGCAGAGATTTTCAGGTCTAACTGTGTTCCACGACAAGTGGGGAGAATTCAACATTTAGTCAAGACGTTTTGCTGCCAGGAGTATGGAGGGGGTGGGGGAAAGAAACGTTTTTTTTTCGCTCAGTTATCTTTATAAGCTGCTGCAATGTATTTTTTTGCCCAGAAGAGGACGCGAAAGCCTATTGAGAAAACCTCTTCAAGAGTGAGCGGGTTGCTTGGTCTGAGGAGATAGGAGATGGCCATTCCAAGCTCCAATCACGCTCAATCCGGATCAAAATGTCCACGGAGGAAAAGGTCACTATGAATCTGCTCCTGCGAACTTTCTGGGAAAATCGACCGTTTTAAACTTATTAATGTGCGTGGAAATTCGGCAAGTGGTGTGAGGGTGATTTGATAGTCAAGGGAGATAAGCAAGTTTATCAAACAGCGCGTGAATTCATTCTGATCCAACAGAAAATGTATGATCCTTGCAGTGTTTAAGCTCTCATTTTTTCCCCCTCGGCGGTGTACGTCGAAATCTCTGCACCCCCCCCCCGTCCAGGCTTCTTTTTACTGTCACAGGTCAATTCAAATCAGGTGCTTAGCACCAACCTGGGGAAAATCCAGCTCTGAAAATGGTAAAATGCTGTCACATTTACCACGCCGACTGAAAGAATTTCGTCCTAATGAGTCAACAAAAATCAGCCTTGTTTTCTCATTGATTGCCAGTGTTGGGAGAGTTGATCATAAGAAGTAGTCACCTCCGTGCGTGTGCCCACCTCACGTGTAGAATTAAATGCCAGAGTTCATGTATCAATGGGAATAGTTTTTATTAACCCCCATCAGTGAAAGATGTTTTACTTGAGGAGCTTAGCAGCGAAGAAAGCGAGGCTGCGGTGTTTGAACACAGCCCGATTTACCTCACACGCACTGTTAGTTTCAGTAGGAACAGGTTATGTGAGGCAACAAACTGCTGGGGGAACTCGGCGGGCGTCTGAGGATGAAGGGGAACTCTTGACGTTACAGGGGGAACCCTGCGATAGGAGTGCGTGTGAAGGGGCCTGATAGACAATATTGAAAGAGAGTAGTTAGGTGATTGGTATACTCCTCCGTTTTATCTCTTTCTTTGTGTGTCTCCTCCTGTGAGACTGGGAGAGGTGAGACAGGAAGGGCTTTATTCCTTGGAGTGTAGAAAGCTCAAGGGTGATCTTATAGAGGTCCATAAAATTATGAGGTAGAGAGAGGTGAGTAGTTTTTTTTGGAAAACAGAAGATATTGTTTAAGGTTGGAGGTGAAAAGTTTAATAAGAACGAGGGCAACTTTCTCACACCTGGATGATAGATATATATTGTGCTGCCAGAGGACAAGGTCCAGGGAGGTAAATTACACACATTTAAGAACTGGATGGGCAGGTATATGGCTAACAAGAGATTAGAGCAGGGGTTCCCAACCAATTTGGTGCCATGGACCCTTACTGTAAACTGAGGGGTTCATGGATTCCAAGTTTTGAAAGATAGAGGATGGGCCAAATCCAGCAAAACGAATTAGCCTGACTCTACATCTTACTTGATGTGGATGTACATGGGCTGTACTGTACTACTCTATGACTCTGACTCCTCTATCATTCATCTGCTACCAAATCCACCTTGCTCCTCTCCCTTACCTGGTTCAACCTTCTTGTCAAATTACAGCCCTCCACAGTCCACCAATCACTTGGAACCTTGTCTCACCACTTCCCTTCTCATTATATTGGCCATCTTGCCTCTCCAGACTTAGTGTTTTGACCTGAAAAGTTGTCAATTCCTTTCTTCCCACAGAGGCCTCTGGACACACTGAGTTCTTACAGCAGATGGTTTGTTCCTCCAGATTCCAGCACCTGCTTTCTCAAAGTTAAATGTGAACACTTAAGGTAGACTTGGTCATTATATATAGATAATACACCTGCTTTTGTGTCCTAAATGATGTTTTTGGGTGGGTCCAGATCTCTGCTGCCTCCCACCTTTTCAGCACATGCCATAGGAAAGAGAAAAGTCTGCATACACAAAATGCTTGAGGAGCTCAGTAGGTTAGGCAGGATCAACGGAGGGGAATAAAGAAACAGTATTTCATGCTGAGAACCTTCATCAGGATTGGAAGGGAAGGGAGAAGTAGCCAGCTTGTACTATCACCTTCCAGCTTTTACTCCTTTCCATCCTACATTACCTTATTCTGCTGCCTTCTCCTCCTTTTCCAGTCCTCATGAAGAGTCTCAGCCTGAAATGTTGACTCTTTAGTCCAGTCAATAGATGCTGCCTGACCTGCTGAATTCCTTCTGCATTTTGAGTGTGTTACTCTGGATTTCCAGCATCTGCAGAATCTTCTGTGTTGAAGGGAAAAGCCTAAGAGATTTGTCCTTCACAAAAACAGGGAGTTGGGAGCTCCCAGAGACATATCAGTGCCTGACGAGACAATTAAAGTGTGGGATCTGATTGTGTGTGAACAAGTTTAGAAAAATTTGAACTAAATGTCATTTTTTTTAATAGCTCATTATGAGGCCCTCCAGGCCTCATCTGCCAAGCACGTGGCAAGCAGTGCCTGTTAAGGATCGGCCTGTACAGCCATTCCAGGACGCACATATCAAACTCCACTAACTGACTCATAGGAACCATCATCATCCTTTGGGATGGATAGCCAGAGAGAGAGATGAATAAAGCAAGGGAGTCAGCAAAGATGAAATGAAATGCACTAAAATGACAACATCTGAAAAGCTGATTCCTTGTTTGATAGCTTTGAATTTGAGGTAATGTTGCATGGGATAATTGAAGATAATTCCCCTCTTGTTCCAACTCACAATGTCAATACTTCTCCATGTCTTCAACAGGCCAATGTTGTGTTTGGCTCTGCCAGTCGTATTGTGGATGTTGGCAGCTTCTGTTTTTACACCAGATGGCAAGTTCCTCTCTTCCAAAATTTGTAAAGATAGTTCTTAGTTATTAACTGAGAAGATATGACATTGCTTGAGTTAGCTCACGTGGGGAAATGTGTACTCTTTTAGCCATTACACCACAAAAAGGAAGAGCAGTACAGATGATGAAGGGAAATCAGACTCAGCTTAATTATGATTCTTGTGAAACTTAGTTTTGCAACAGCAGTACAGTGCAATACATAAAAAATACTATTAGCTCCAAAAAGAAATATAGAATAAATAAATAAATAATGCAAAAAGCGGGTAAAATAGTGAGGTAGTTTTCATGGACCTTTCAGAAATCTGATGGAAGTCGGGGGGAAGCTGTTCTTAAAATGTTGAGTATGCATCCTCAGACTCCTGTACCTTCTCCCCAGTGGTAGCAATGAGAAGAGGGCATGTCCTGGATGATGAGGGTCCTTAATGATGCCTTCCTGTGGAACCGCCATTTGAAGATGTCCTCGATGGTGGGGTGGCTAGTGACCATGGAGCTGGCTGAGTCAAGAACCCTCTGCAGCTTTTTCGATCCTGTGCATTGGAGCCTCCTTACCAGTCAGGGATGCAACCAGACAGAATGCTCTGAGGCACAAATGCTAGAATGGTTTAATGGGGTGCCACGGTAGCATAGAGACTAGCATGATGCTATTACAGCTCAGGGCATTGGAGTTAAATTCTGGCATCCTCTGGAAGCAAACCTGTATATTCCTTCCCAAGCACACATGAGTTTCCTCTCCACTGTCCAAAGACATACCTGGTTAGTCGGTCAATTGGTCATTGTAAATTGACCCATAATTAGGCTGGGGTAAAAATCAATGGTTTGCTAGGCTGCATGGCTGAAAAATGCCTACTTTCCTATTCTGAGCTGTATCTCTGAATGAAATAAATATTTAAAGATACTCTGTTGGCTACCGTTGGAATAATAAATAAGTTTCTGGTCAGTAAATACAGGTGGGGTTTGAGAGCACCAGAGAATTCTGGAGATCAGTTATAGAAATATTGCCAGAGTATTCAAACAGAATAAAAATAGAACAGTACTGCACAGGGACTGGCCCCTTGGCCCAGAATGTCAGTGTTGACCATGTAAAACTAAAGTAAACTTTGCATGCATATGATCTACAGTACATCCCATCACCCCCCCACAAGTCCATGTGCCTGTGTAAGTGCTTCTTAAATGCGACCATCAAGTCTGCTTCTCCCACCATCGCCCCCACCTCCAGCAGTGCATTACTATTCTCTGTGTAAAACAAAATTTAAACTAAACATCTGCTCTAAACTTTCTCCCTCTCACCATTAAGCTGCTCACCATCACCATGTTTAATTAACTTTTTAAAACCTCTATCAGGTCTCCCCTCGGCCTCAAACAGTCTGAAGAATACAATCAAATTTTGTCCAACCTCTGAATCTGATAATCACACAGACCCCCACACTACCCACTTGTTTTCTGCAAAAGGTTCCAGCTCATTGCTTCCTTTAATTAGCACGTTAATAACCATTGTTTTATACATTTTAATGTACAACTTAACAAGTTATGTAAAATGGATGAAGCAATTGATGTTTGAGAGTAAATTTGGTTCTTTTATGGATAATATACACACAAAGGCCACTTTATTAGGTGCATCTACCTGCCAAGGCAAAATATCTAATCAGCCGATCTTTGGCAGCAATTCAATGCATAAAAACATGCAGACATGGTCAAGAGGTTCAGTTGTTCAGACCAAATGTCAGAATGTGGACGAAATATTATCTAAGTGCCAGAGATGGTGGTTTGTATATCTCAGAAATTGTTGATTTCCTGGGATTTTCACACACACACACACACATTCTCTAGAGTTTACAGAGAGTGGTGGGAAAAACAACATCCAGTGAGTGTCAACATGAGGAAATCTGCAGATGCTGGAATTTCAAGCAACACACATAAAAATTGCTGCTGAACGCAGCAGGCCAGGCAGCGTCTATAGGAAGAGGTACAGTCGACGTTTCGGGTCGAGACCCTTCGTCAGGACTAACTAAAAGAAGAGATAGTAAGAGATTTGAGAGGGGGAGATCCGAAATGATAGGAGAAGACAGGAGGGGGAGGGATAAAGCTATGAGCTGGGAAGTTGATTGGCAAAAGGGATATAAGAGGATCATGGGACGGGAGGACTAGGGAGAAAGAAAGGGGGAGGGGGAGACCATTTCACTGAACACCTACACTCTGTCCGCCGGAGAGAGCAGGATCTCCCAGTGGCCACACATTTTAATTCCACGTCCCATTCCCATTCTGTTATGTCTATCCATGGCCTCCGCTACTGTCAAGATGAAACCACACTCAGGTTGGAGGAACAACACCTTATATTCCGTCTGGGTAGCCTCCAACCTGATGGCATGAACATTGATTTCTCTAACTTCTGTTAATGCCCCACCTCCGCTTCGTACCCCATCCGTTATTTATTTATTATTATTATATATTTTTTTTCTCTCTCTTTTTCTCCCTCTGTCCCTCTCACTATACTCCTTGCCCAACCTCTGGGATTCCACCCTCCCCCCTTCTTTCTCCCTAGGCCTCCCATCCCATGATCGTCTCATATCCATTTTGCTAATCAACTTTCCAGCTCTTAGCTTCATCCCTCCCCCTCCTGACTTCTCCCATCATTTTGGATCTCTCCTTCCCCCACCCACTTACAAATCTCTTACTATCTCTTCTTTCAATTAGCCCTGACGAAGGGTCTTGGCCCGAAAAGTCGACTGTACCTCTTCCTATAGATGCTGCCTGGTCTGCTGCGTTCACCAGCAATTTTTATGTGTGTTTCCAGTGAGTATCAGTTCTGTGGGCAAAAATGCCTTGTTAATGAGAGAGATCAGAGGAAAATGGTCAACTGGTTCAAGCCAACAGGAAGGCCAAAATTCCTCAAATCGCCATGCGGTACAACAGTGTGTGCATAAGAGCATCTCTGAATGTTTAACACATTGAACCTTGGAGCAGATGGCTGCAACAGCAGGGGACTATGAATCTGGCCACTTTATTAGAGACAGGAGGTACCTTATAAAATGGCCACTGAGTGTAAATTTTCCAAGCTGTTTGAAACTTAGAGGCAAAACCTGTCCACTGAAGCACTAACAGAAAAGTTGGGATCACAAAGAAAGGCCTGCACCCAGTGACGAGAAGGAAAATGACATGCAAGTCTACAGATACTTCATATTCTGAGGAAAAACAGATTGTGAAGCAAATGTGTCCCTCATACAGTATGCTCAGTGTAGAGTTTTGCTATCTACAGATTTCTTCAAATTATACCTGGATGCCAACTCAATTTAGTTCCTTTTTTAAAGAATTTCTCTTTTTAAGTTGACTCTGTATATCAAAGGCAGATCATTGTGTATATATTTTAGGCATATATGGATTCTAATCTATTGCAATAAAACTGTTGGTGAACATGGAGATGAAATATGCACCTGTATTTCAATTGGTGGTACTACTTATGTCTCCAAGTTGAAGATTTAGGTTCCAGATGATGCTATTGTAAGTTATTAAAGGAAAACTGCTTTGCTGAAATCACCAGTCTTAGGATAAAGCACTATATAAAAGATTCTATGGCCTAATAATGTGCAATGAAGCTCCCTAGTGCACTCATCCATATTTTCACCTCAACAACAATGGTCGATATTCATCACTCAAACATTCTCACTAAAGTTATTGTCTTATTGTATCACCCTTTGTAGAACTTTTCTCTTTCTAAAGAGGCTACAATTTCCTCAAATGCAACAACGACTGCACCTCAAGTATATGGCAAAACACTTAAGGGATGTCATATGTAATACAATTCCCTTTGTCGATTGATTTCAAATACTGAAAATATTCAGACATATGGCAAATGGAAATGATGTCGACATAGTACCACCTGTTGAACTCTGTGTTATCTTTATTAGAGAAACAGCATGGAACAGGCTCTTCCAATTCAACAAGCCTCACCACTCAGTAACGTACCTATTTTAACACTGGCCTTATCATAGAACAACGTACAATGACCAATTAACCTACCAACTGCTAGGTCTTTGGACTGTGAGAGGAAACCAGAAGGCCTAGAGGAAACCCAATTGGTTCATGAGGAAAATGGGCAAACTCCTTATATATGACCCTGGAATTGAACTTCAAACTTCAGAATGCCCCAAGCTGCAATAGCATTACATTAACCACTACACCACCACGATGCCCTATATTTTTTGTGATACAATTCGCTCCAGTAAAATAGGAAACTAACATGTTATTATTTGAAGTTGTCTTCAGTTTCTTTTTCCTCACTTCTGAATAAGATATAATTTATTTCGTTTTCGTTACTGAAGTCAAAATGGCCGTGAAGAGTAACATCCTCTTGGTTTATCTATCTCTAGCACAAAGCCCAACCTAATCTTGATCTATGTTTGCTCTACAATCTGTCAAAGATCAAACCTCATCAGATGATATGGGCTTCACCAGGGCACAAATATTCTAACTGCTCGGATTTTGAAGATGAATCCTTTGAAGATGATCCATGAGCCAGTCCTCATCGGAAGATCAGAGGTGGAGAGCGTCAGCAACTTTAAATTTCTCGGTGTTATTACTTCAGAGCACATCTCTCCTGGGCCCAGCACGTAAGTGCGATTACAAAGAAAGTGCAGCAGTGCCTTCTCTTCCTCAGAGTTTGTGGAGATTTGGCACATCATCAGAAACTTTAACAAACTTCTGTAGATGTGTAGGGGAGAGTATATTGACTGGCTGCATCACAGCCTGGTATGGAAATGACGAATGGCCTTGAACAGAAAATCGGACAAAAAGTAGTGGGTATAGCCCAGTCCATCACAGGGAAAGCCTTTTCCACTATTAAGCACATCTAAATGAAAGACTTGCAGGAAAGTAGTACCAATCATCAGGGACCCCCACCACTCAGGACATGCTCTGGTCTAACTGTTGTCATTAGGAAGAACGTACAGGAACCTCAGGACTTACACCGCCAGGTTCAAGCACAGTTCTTAACCCTCAAGCAACAAACTCTTGAACCAAAGGGAATAACTTCACTCAACTTCACCTGCCTCAACATTAAATGTTCCCACATCCTATGGAATCACTTTTATGGACAGTTCATCTCATGTTCTCGATACTTATTGCATATTTATTATATTTATTTATTTATTTTCGTACTTAGTTTGTTGTCTTTGTTGAACACCTATGTTGGGCGTTCTTTCATTGATTCTGTTATGATTATTCTATAGATTTATTGAGTATACCCACAAGAAAATGAATCTCAGGATGTATATGGTGACATGTATGTATTTTGATATTAAATTTATTTTGACCTTTGAACTTTGATGTGGAAATTTGAGCTGGAATAATTTTAACATTGTATGTTTCGCTAAGCATCATATAATCTGATGACCTAGCAGTGGCTTTTGTTTTCTTTAGCATGTTTTGGTAAATTCCATCTAATGAAATGCAAAAAATAAACTTTGAAAAAACAGGAATAACTTATTTTGATAAAATTTTATAAGTTAGCCGAAAGCAGAGAATGAAGATGTAACATGACTTGCAGTTTTCTGGTTCAGCCTTGTTATATATTACTTGCATTTTATCAACTAAATACTACAGAGAGTTTTTCTTCAAAAAACTTTCCAGTTAAAGCCAAGAATAGGAACAAAGAATTCTAGATATACTTCGTGGGTCAGACAGCATTTTGGCTGGAATACAAAAATATTAAATGTTTCAGTCTGCAGACTTTTCAGTTCACTGACCATTCCAATAAAGCAAAAATATAGTGACTATTTCTAACACCACTTTTTACTCCACGGATGCTGTCTGACCTACTGAGTATTTTGAACATTTACTGTCCTTATTTCAGATTTCCAGAATCTGCATTAATTATTAAGAGCATTCAGATACAGAAGTTTCAGGAAATTATCTTGAATCTGTTCAGCGCATGACTTGATTTAGAAAAGTAGTAAATTCACAGAAAAATATTCTGTGAAGCAAAATTTTTAAAAATGAAAAGGATGGGTGAACTGTTTAATAGGATTTTTGATAAAATATACTGTATCCCAGTGCATGGAGAGCAGTGAACCATTTGTTAAAATGAGAACTAGCTTTGTAAATCAAAAACATATAGTCCAAAGAGTCTGTAGCATCACAGTGAAAGTTCTTAAATCAAGTACTAAAAGGTCAAGCAATATTAAATTATATGGTCTCAGTTGTGGAATATTATAAATGGCCTCATTTCACTTGGGTTAATGAAAGATGTAAACATTAACTACTCTATGATCAATCTAACCCTTCCCTCCCTACTTAACACTCAATTTTTCTAACATCCATGTGCTTACAGCGTGGTAGCATAGTGGTTAGCACAAAACTTTATGGTACCAGCAACCTGTGTTCAATTCCTGTTGCTACCCATGAGGACTTTGTAGTTTCTCCCCATGACTGCATGGGATTCCTCTGGGTGTTCCGGTTTCCTCTCGTAGTTCAAAGACATATTAGTTCGTAGGTAAATTGGGCATTGAAAATTGCCCTCTGATTAGGCGAAGATTAAATTGGGGAATTGCTGGGCGGCGTAGCTCAAAGGGCCCGAAGCGCCTATTTCGTGCTGTATCACAATAAGTAAATAAAAATAAATAATCTTGTTTGTGGTTGGGATTTTAATTGGAGGACTATATACAAGGCTTTGGATCAAGGTAAAATCAGGCTGAAGTGACAATGTTCCTGGATAGGCAGAGAACCTACTTGTACTTATTGTCAAAGCTCACAGCAAGATCTGAAAGGAACCACTGAACAAAGGCTAACACAACTGCACTATCTTCTGGGGGTGAATGATCAGTTTGGCAAGGAGAAATCATGTGTCAAGCATAAATCAAAAGTACAAAGTCCTTCAAAATTTGTTCCTGGAGATTGCATTTGTGCAATTTCATTTTTCATTGTAAGAATGATTATGCATATTTTTATTTGAGTGGGCACATCATTAATTTGTGTGCAAGGTTTTAATGTTGTAGAACTGTAACATGCAATGTATTTCAAATCATTCATTTTTTGTCTGCACTTGAATAGAAAAATTAAAGTTGACTGAAATATGAGCTGCATAGAGCTTTAATAATCTGACTGCTCCCAAGTAATACTTTATTAAATATTAAATTAGAATTATATGTCCCATTGGCAGCATTAAGTCATACTTTTCAAAGCACATTGTACTCAGTCTGTCTACTTTGTATTGACAAAGTTGGAAAAATATAGTGCTTTAAAATTCCTCTGATGTATTTATCTTTTGTACAATGTGCTTTGGTATTCAAAAACTTACCATATCTGATAAATAAGTAAACCGCAGCTAGTTCAAGTTGAAGTTTAATTGTTATTCAACCATACATGAAATACCCATGAATACAGCCAAACGAAACAGTGTTTCGCCACGGCTAAGGCGCAGAACACAGTGCCAAAGTCATACACAGCACAAGGCCCAAACAGCGCATATAAGATATCAGTAAACATACTGTCACACACACAAAAAAATTATATAGCCCAAGTCCCTGAATGTTGTGTCCTGCAGATTGATGGTACATGCATATTGTTGGCAAGAACAAGCCCGCAGTTGTCCGATCATGAGCAGCTGCGGACGAATGCAATCCAGCTTGTCTTTCACTGAGCCAACACTGGAGGGCAGCACCCCAAACCAGCATGTACTCCAGCATGCCAGCCACGCTATAGCTCTCTCCCAGATCACCTCTAGCGTCTCTCCTTGGTGCAGCTACAGCAGGCGACCCTGTGGCATGAGTGTCTGGTCTTGCAGTATTTTACTTTACCAGTGTCCAACATGGTCTTGCAACCGCAGAAGGAACATCCAGGACAACCATACGCTCATTTGCTAGATTGCACTTTTGCTAGCAGGTGGAAATCAATCTCACCCCATGAAATCTTGACCAACTAGTTTGCATCTTTACTTTTAAGCCATGTAATTGCTGAAGAAAACAAAGAGAAAAAAGAAGGAATTCTTTTCAGCTGATTACCCCAGGAAACTACATGAACCAACTACTTAAAAACGCAAACACGAGAAAATCTGCAGAGACTGGAAATTCAAGCAACATACACAAAATGCTGGTGAACGCAGCAGGCCAGGCAGCATCTATAGGAAGAGGTACAGTAAACGCTAACTGAAAGGAGAGAGTAAGAGATTTGAAAGTGGGAGGGGGAGAGAATGTACTATCTTAGATGTGGTCCTGTGCAATGAGACAGATAATATTAGTGATCTTGTAGTTCGGGATCCTCCTGAAAAGTGATCACAGTATGATTGAATTTCTTGTACAAATAGAGGATACAATAATTCAATCTAAAACCAGTGAATTATGCCTAAGCAATGGAGACTGCAATGGGATGAGGGAGGATTTGGCTCGTGTAGACTGGGAACACAGGCTATATGGTGGAACAATTGAGGAGCAGTGGAAGACAGTCAAAGAGAATTTTCATGGTGCTTAACAAAAGTAATTCCAGTTAAAAGCAAGGATGGTAAAGCCAGCCTTGGATAATTAAGGAAATGAAAGAAGGCATCACACTAAAAGCTTGTGTATACAAAGTCACCGAGAATAGTGGGAAACTGGTAGATTGGGAAAACTTTAAAAAGCAACAATATAATACTAAGCAAGCAATAAAGAAAGGGAAGGTAGATTATAAAAATAAACTAACACAAAATATAAAAAATGGATAGTAAAAGTTTTTATAATTACATAAAGTGAAAAGAGTGACAAAAGTGAATGTAGGTCCCTTGGAGGATGAGAAGGGAGAATTGATATTAGATAATGAGGAAATAGCTGAGGCTTTGAATGGCTATTTTGTGTTGGTCTTCACAGTGGTGGAGACATCTAACATGTCAAAGACAGATGTTATGGATGTGATGGGAGGTGATGACCTCGATACAATAGTTATCACGAAAGAGGTAGTGCTGAGCAAACTTGTGGGCCTGAAGATCATTAAGTCCACTGGTCCTGATGGAATGCATCCCAGGGTACTGAAAGAAATGGCAGAAGTTATAGTAGAGGCTTTGGTGATGATTTACCAAAATTCCCTGGACTCAGCAGATTGGAAGACAGCGAATGTCACACCACTGTTCAAAAAAGGATGTAGTCAAAAGGTAGGTAACTAAAGGACAATTAGTTTAACATCTGTCTTTGGGGAAAAGCTTGTAGCTATCACTAAAGAAGAAATAGTGAAGCATCTGGAAAGAAATGATCTATCAGGCAGACACAGCATGGATTCAGCTAAGGCAGGTCCTATTTGACAAACTTGCTGGAGTTCTTTAAGGATATAATGAGTGCAGTGGATAGAGGGGAACAGATGGATGTTACTTACTTGGATTTCCAGAAGGTGCTCGACAAGGTGCCATGTAAAAGCCTTATCCATTAGATAAGGATGCATAGAGTTAGGGGTGATGTATTAGCAAGGATAAAGGATTGGTTAACTAATAGAAAGCAGAGAGTTGGGATACATAGGTGTTACTTTGGTTGGTAATCAGTGGTGAGTGGTGTGCCGTAAGGGTCAGTTGGGCCTGCAACTGTTCACGATATACATTAATGATTTGGAAGAGGGGACAGAGTGTAGTGTATTTAAGTTTGCTGGTGATACCAAATTGAGTGGAGAAGCAAATTGTGCAGAAGTAACGGAGGGTCTGCAGAGAGATATAGACAGGTTGAGTAAGCGGGCAAGGGTCTGGCAAATGGAGTACAATTTTGGTAAGTGCAAGGTCATCCACTTTGGAAGGAAAAATGAAAGAGAAGATTAGTATTTTAAAAATGGTAAAAAAAAATTGCAGCATGCCACTGCGCAGAGGGAGTTGGGAGTGTTTGTGCATGAATCACAAAAGGTTGGTTTGTAGGTGCAGCAGGCTATCATGAATGTCGGTCTTCAATGCTAGAGGGATTGAATTTAAGAGCAGGGAGGTTATGCTGCAGGGTACTGGTGAGGCCACACCTGGAGTACTGCATGCAGTTCTGGAAGAAGGAGATAATGGCTTGGAGGCGGTGCAGAGGAGGTTCACCAGGTTGATTCCAGAGATGATGGGGTTAGACTATGAGGAGAGATTTGAGACGTCTGGGACTGTACTCGCTGGAATTCAGAAGAATGAGAGGAGATCTTATCAAAAGATATAAAATTATGAAAGAAGTAGATAAGATAGAGGCAGGAAAGCTGTTTCCACTGGTAGGTGAGACTAGAACTAGGGGATATAGCCTCAACATTCAGAGGAGTAGATTTAGGCTGGAGATGAGGAGGAACTGCTTTTCCCAGAGAGTGGGGAATCTGTGGAATTTTCTGCCCAACGTAGCAGTGGAGGCTACTTCAGCAAATATACTTAAGACAAGGTTGGGTAGTTTTTTGCATAGTAAGGGAATTAAGGGTTATGGGGAAAAGGCAGGGAGGAGGAGATGAGTCCATGGCCAGATCAGCCATGATCTTATTGAATGACGGAGCAGGCTTGATGGGCCAGATGGCCTACTCCTGCTCCTATTTCTTATGTTCTTATGTCCATTGAATCTTAAAGATGCTTCTATTCATTGCATAGAAACAAGCAATGTTGATCAAATCGCAGCATGATTAATCTACCTTGAAACCAAAATTACTGGAAATATGGAGGTGCCTAGTCATTTATTAAAAGACTGGAAACATGGATTTATATTTTGAACCTTGCTACGGTACTATAGCACCAGAAAGACAAAGCATCAGGTGCATGATTAAAGAGTCCATTACTTGGAAATTCCTGACAAGTCACACATTGTGCTTTGGAGATGTATGCCATAGTCTGGGACTGGAATACATCACAGAATCACTTTTAATTTATAATCCTGCTTCAGCTCTCAGGTCTTTTTCCACCAGTCGCTTAATTTTAAACAATTGCCCGCAAAAGAAGGAATGCAGAGCCAGTTGACACTTTTAAACATCAGTTCAAAATCCATGTAAACTTGCTTTAACTAACATCATTTTGTCTTTTATTTTTATGTTTGCACTTTATCTCATGGTAAATCACTTTGAACTGCATTCTTTCTATGCAAGGTACTCTATAAATATATGATTATTATTATTGTTTTTTAAAACCAAATGTTAGTTTTGGAACAGCTAACCCAGCAGCTTTGTGGAAGTATCTTTGTCTAAGGAACTGCTGCAACTCAAGAATGGAGTTCACCACCACCTACTCAAGTACAATTAGTGTCTGGTAATAAATGCAACTGCCACATCCCATATGAAATGTAAGGATCTTGTGGGTTAGAATGAAGTCTCGACTCACTATTCTGAACTTTATCAATATAAACTTAGTTAGCCAATCTCGTCTGATATGATACCTGCCCATTCCATGTATCAGACCAATAAACCTTTTTTTGAATTGCTGATAAAGCATTTACATTCTACAATATTCCAGATATGTCCTGCTATTAAGTATGACCTCTGTATTTTAGTATTCAGTTCCCCTCATGACAAATTATATTCTCTTGACTTTCTAACCTACTTGCCATATTTGCATACAACCTTTTAGGAATTGTGTACTGGAACAACATGACATGCTAGATTATTGTAAACACTTACCTGATTAATGACAAAAACTTTGAAGGGAATAAGAAATGAGCAATAGCTACCTTACCGGTGGTGGTGGCCATATCACTCAAAAGACAGGAAAGTTAGGTTAACTAACGAATGCATAACATTGTGGCATTTGTAACTCATCCAATAGGGGAACAGTGGAACTGTTCATGCATCCCTGAATGAGTAACATTAGAAGATAGGGTAAGGTTTAACTTCTAACATTTAGACCACACAAATGCCAGAAAAAAGACCATCTCTAACAAAGATGACCATCTCAAGCCAGCATGATATGCAATCTCGTGAAACTTCATTCTCAATGCCTTGATATCGCCATTTACTAGAAACATGAACATCCACAAATACTGTGAATGCAAAAAAAAGAAAGTTGGAAGTTAAATCTCTATCAAGGATGAAGGATCAGCTTTATTCACCATATACTTTTACATTTAATAGGAATTTGCCTTGTTCTGTTGGCACAACGTGCCAACAAAAAAAACAAGGTTCAACAATTGTAAAGAATAAAGATTGATATAAAACTAAGGTTAGACATGGAATAATGTACACAAATGCACTAATACCAGCATGTATTTACAAAGTAAAAAGCATTCTAAATAAAGTGGTTTAAAGTGTTTACAATGGAGAGCAATGATTGAGGAAATAGATAGAAAGGTTGGGACAGGCTGGATTAAGCTAGTGCAGGGCCTGTAACATATGTTATAAAGAGGCCCTAGATTAAAAAAATGCACATAAGTATTAAAACATAAATTATTTACTTGTGTAGTAAAGTAATTCAATTCTTTTCATTTGCTATACAGCCAGATAATATGACAAATGTCTCACACTTCAGTAATAGTATTACTTACATATAGGTATCAATTTCAAATGTCAAAAGTAACAAAACTACAATTTAAAAGTTAGATTTTCTAGATTTAGCATCAGCAAATATGTTGATGATGCTGGAAATGTCTATTTCACGCAGAAGTTCATGTTCAATGCTCATTAGAGTGAGATTGTTCGATCTGTTTTGACCCATGGTGCTCCTTAGTTCATTTTTAATCCTTTTCAGTTTTGAAAATGAGGAATCATGAACTGGGTCACATAGAACTGTTGAGTCGCACATCCTTTGTCGCAGGCTCACCATGGCGCCGCTGGAGGGTGCGGCATAACAGCGCACGCTGCAGCAGCTTGGGAGCGTGGGAGATAGCACAAAGGTCACTACGACACAGCAAGGAGCCAACACACGCCTGCAAACACATACTGTACCATGCAGCATGCAGCTCCCCCGACATGAAAACAACAGCGTTGCCAGATCGTCGTTGTGGCGTGGATGAAATCACAGAGTGTTGCGTTACTGATAGGTACAAGGCAGTTTCTTTACTCAACAAAACAAGGTCATAGCAGGCAGAGACCCCTGGCAGAACAGGTCTAACCGCCTTGTGATTGAGGCTTGATATTTATTTGCTAAACACAAAGGACAGTTCATAGTTACAAGTATGGACAATACTTTGAAGTTTTCACATCTTTTGATTAAATTCATTCTACCATCGCCAGTATGCCTAAACTGGCATTCATGGCCTTTAGGAATGCAAGTTAAAATCCATAACACATTATTTAGTATGTTACATGCTAACATAGAGGACAATTCATATTCGAAAAGCATAGATATGGTGTCTTTGCAATTACCTATAAACTTAGCATTCTCGTCTCAGAGATGCATTGTTACTAATGAAACTGGGTTCACAGCTTTTAGGAATTGCATTGTTATGAACTCAATCCACAGTACTTTGTCAAAGAACAGAAGGCTGATGGCTGAAGTCATTTATTTAAGTGTAAGTGAATTGTCTACCCAAAACTCACTCTAATAGTCATGAGAATAAGGTGAGATGCCGATTTCACCAGCCTGCAGCTTGCAAGCATTTAGTGCGGGCGGGGCCCTCGAAAATGCGGGGCAGGTAGCATATGCTACTTTTGCTACAAGGTTAATCCGGCCTTGGGTTGGGATACAAACAAGATGGGTTGATCAGTTTAGCTCCCTGGGGGAAGAAACTTTTCAGAGGGCATGAAAATTTTGTTTTAATAGCCCTGGTATCCAAAATAGCCTGTGGTAAGTAAGTCATGTCCAGAGACACCAAACCTCTCTTTCCTCCACACAAAAGGTATGATGGAATCCTCTATATGCCTGCTTGAGTGTAATTCTGACAACACTCAAGAACTTTGATGCTATTCAGGAAACAGCAACCAGCTTGAATGACTCCTCATCTGCCACTTTAATCACTTATTCCCTCTGCTTGCTGCCTAACGTGGTTGAAGAGTGTGCTGTCCATAAGAAGCTTCTTTGAAAGGAAGCCAATCATGGTGGGTGGTGGGGTGTGGGAGGATGAGAACAATATCTACAAAGGGCGGTGGATTGGAGATGCATTTCTACCAAAGGAGATTTATCGTGCTCCTTCCCTCTACTAGCCTGCAAGGTGTAATACCTGGTCAGTACCCCGCACCCCCCTCTCCCCCCACCCCCCGAACACGGTCATGTGAAGCAATGGAAGCAGGTGCATATCACAAGTCCTGGTTATGTGACCACTGATGCCAGCCAGACAGTCTCTAAAGATTATTGATAATGGCTGGGGTCACCCAGAAGAAGGCAATGGCAAACCATTTCTGTAGAAAAAATTGCCAAGAACAATTGGCAACGGATAGACCATGATTGTTCGTTTCATACGTCACGCACATAATGATGATGATTATTTACAAATAGTTCTGCAAGCCACTTTTTCCTTTATTGCTACTGTGTTGGGATCTGAAACCTTCCACCCAATAACAGTGAGGAAGGAAATCCAATACCACCTTCTCAAGGGTAATTAGGGATGTGCATTAAATTCTGGACTTGTCAGTAGTGCCATTCTGCAATCTCATTTGACACAATCAATGTGGCTACCAGATATTAAAAATAAATCAGGAGCAAAGAGGATTATAACAATCATTATAATGTTAACTGTGATATATTGCACAGAGAGATAATGAGGATTAAAATTACTGCAAATAAAGATACAATTAAAGATAAAGAAATAAACAGAGGATATGAGGGGGTGGCGAATCAAAGTATGGCTCACTGTGAATAAAATATTACATGTAGGTTTGTGACAAATGTACTGTCTGGGTATTTCAAGTTTCTTTAACTGCTTAAAAGAGCAAAGCCAAATCTAAGTCACATTCAAGTTTTTGCCATTCGACCATGCACAAATATACAAATATATCTTATGGTCTTAACATGACAGGCATGTCCTGAAGAGTGACTGGTTGACACAAGTGTGAGGTACATGTTTATGTAAGACAGAATAATGTTATTGGCACTATTATAATAAAACAAGCAATCATATAAATATGTTAAACGGCAGCAATAAGTGACCAGTGCAGGATGAGGGTGTGTCTGTGAGTTGGGGACTGGCGCATCAGATAAAGTGTCAATGTGTGCTGGGTGGCAGCAGGATGCTAAGAAGCCTAACAACATGGAGGAAGAAGCTGTTACCCAAGCTGACAGTGCTGGATCTGACACTGCGGTACCTTCTGCCTGACAGCAGGTCACAGAAATTGTGGGAAAGCTGGGAGGGATCTTTGACAATGCTGGAGGCGCTGTGACTGCCGCACTTTTGATACAGTATATGCAAGCGGCCCATTTTGTAAGCAAGAGACCATGAGGAACCTTTACAACATTCTGCTGACTGCAGACTTTTCTAAACACTGCCGCAGTTGCCCGCCACCCTCAACAATTGTAGAATGGGTGACAGAAACATCAAAGTGAGAACGTGCCCTTCCCTCTCTGCCTGTTATAGCTACTTTCATTCTCCCTTGCAACCCCTCTTAATTCTTAGTGGTTGGTTTTGCTAAAGGTACCAGTATTTGGATTAAAATTGTAAATACTTGAATTTGCAAAAATATCCAGAAAACCAGTTTGTATCTACAAATATTATAGTTTTGTATTAAAAAAAAACCCAGCTGCTGGGGAAAACGTGAGTATGCAATCATTAATGGACCCTTATATACAATCGTAGGTTCTGATTGACTCTGGACACTCTTCAAATTTATCTTGGGTACATTGATAGCACTAATGATATCAAGTAAGACAAGTTGAACATTACTAAAGCATATTAACATTTTCTAATTTTGCCAAGCTATGTGCAACATGATAAATAAAAGGGAGGTAAACTGTATGCAAAAAGATTTAGACCAATTAAGCAGCTGAGCTAAACAGCAACAAAAATATTAAACTACAGAATACTCGAGCAATTGAAGAACAGAAAACATGCATCTGATCACTTGAAGGAAAAGTATATTTATGTACGATTATTGAGCGATATATTTTCCACTCAAAATTCTGTGCACACAATTGGATACCTTTATCATTTCCAAGACTTTCTGGTCACACCTAAAACTAATTCAATCCACTGGGAAAATAAAGTCCCAACCACATGCATCACTCTTCCTAAATATAATTCTTTTTTCCCAATAGTAGCCAGCACCCTATCTTTTTTTTTTAACTACTTTCATGTCCTGCCCATGAAAGATTCCTCAAATGGTCCAATTTTTGATTTATCTTCAGCAAGTTGACTATCTAAAAATAGCCAGGAAAAATATGAATGGAATAGAAAAGCATTGTGTCATGCAATAGTGGAAAATTGGAACTGTTCATGCATCAAGTTCAAGTCTATTGTCATCTGTCTGTACATATATACAACCACAGGATTCAATGTTCTTCCAGACTGCTCCTTGTATGAGTAACAGTTAAGGATAGGGCAAGGTGGAGCATGTAACATTTGGATCACAGTTTTTATGACTGGGCTCTACTGTACATGTTGCATTACTTAGCACCATGATTCTTTGTTTTCATCAGGATCAATAACAAGGAAATAAATCCAAGGAGGAGGATGGACATGCTCAGTGGCGAATGAATATTTTTGTCCCTGCACATATGGCTTGTTCGTTGTTCCTCGACAGAGTGACCCAAGAGCACACATTCTGAATTTTGCAACCTGATTACACTTTTGATCCCAGTCAACAATTCCCTCCAGCTCCCCAAGCACTTCCCTCACTCCAGGGTCTCATTGTCTGTGATCATACGTGACCTGCTTTCTTCGTGGCAGAATGAAGGAATGAAAGGCTTTTTTAACGCTTATTGAATAACTCAAGATGCTTCAACTTCCTCAATGAGTTTTCCAGCTAGTGTCCATTGGGAAGACACAGGAAAGCTGTTTGGCTTGCAGTGGGTAATATTCAATCTCTAAACAAGGTTGTCTCCACTACAAACCTTTCCGAATGGAGAACACGTTACATGTATTTGGCATACTTAATATTGCCTGTTATGCTGCTGGAGTTCAGGGTGGGAATGAAGGTCCTCCAGCTCTGCCTGTCTTTGGTTGCACACAGGTACAGAAGGAATCTTCATTGTTGTTTCTATAACATTTTCTTGACCAATCAGGATTGTTAGCCCTGAGTTGAATCCCTGAAGTTGAAGGACCAGTGGACCACTCTAAATTCGGCCTCTACCCTTTGACCTATTTGGCATGGGCGACCCTACCAAAAGTCAAAGCACAACGCCTTGACTCCAGCCAACATAGCTCTCTGGGTTATTGAGGTACGCAAACCTTCAAACCCTACGACAAATTTGTGGTCCTCTTACAGGATGCGTTTTGCATTAACATGAAGAAAATTAGTTCTTATCTGCATTTAAAAGAATAGCTTATAGAACAGCAGAAATACCTCAGAAACATAATATTGTAATATATATTGATTGACAGCAAATTATGTTGAAAATTAGAAACTATTTTGCTAATTAAAGACATGAGCAAACTGCTAAAAATGAACACTACATCCAAAATAGATCAAATTATACAGAGATCTCTGTGCAGACAGAATGCTTTTTATACTTTTCCTCATGAGAGAGAAACGTATTATTCACTTAATCCAGGTGAAAGTATTGGAACGGAGACACAAAAGATTACAGATGCTGGAATGTAACACAATACCCCAATCACTGGAGGAATTCAGCAGATCAGGAAGCATCTGTGGAGGTATTGTGAAATTGGCTGCTTTGCAGCAACAAAAGAGTGTGAAAACATAAAATTACTATAGATGACAAAATTAATAAATAGTGCAAAAAAAACTAATATTCATGGGTTCATGCACCATTCAATAACTTGATGACAGGGGAAGGAACTGTTTCTGAATTGATTGTGGAATTTCTGGCTCTGATACATCTTCTCATTACTTGGTAATAACAAGAAGAGGGCATGTTCCGGATTCTGAGGGTCCTCAATGAAGGATGTCAGTTTCTAAAGGCACCAGCTCTTGAAGATGTTCTCAATCATGGAGAGTGTTATGCCTGTGATGGAGCTGAATGAGTCGACAGTGTTATGCAGATTCTTCTGATTCTGTGAATTGGAGTCCCCATACCAGGCTGTGATGCAACCAGTCAGAATGCTTTTCCTGTACACCTATATAAGTTTTCAAGAGTCCTTGATGACACAACAAATCTTCTCAAACTCCCATTGAAGTGGAGCCACTGGCATGCCTTCTTCATGACTGTGTCAATGTATTGAGACCAGGATAGAGCTCAGAGATGTTGTCTCAGAGGAAATTAAAACTTTTCACACTTTGTACCACTGATCCCTCAGTGAGGACATGTGTGTTCACCTGATTTTCTCATCCTGAAGTCCACAATCAATTTCTTGGTCTTACTGACATTGAGTGCAAGGTTGTTGTTACAACGCCACTCAACTGGTTGATCTATCTCACACCTGTATACCTGCTCATTGCCATCTGTGATTTTACAAACAATAGTCGTGTCATCTGTGAATTTACAAATGGCATTTGATGTTTGTTTAGCCACTCAGGTAAGAGTGTAGATAGAGTTATGCAGTGGGCTAAGCACACATTATTGAGGGGCATCTATGCCGATTGTCAGTGAGGAGGAAATGTTATTATCAATCTATACTGACTGTGGTCTTCTGAAGAGGAAGTGTTAGAAACGTAAGAGCATCACCATCCTGTTAAGGGCAGCTATAGAGTAGGGATAAATGACAGAATTGACAAGGATGTCAATATCAAAAGGGAACATTTCAAAAAATATACACAGAAGGTAAGAAGCTAAGAGTTATTCTGATCAGCTAGGTGCCCATTAGGTACGAAAAGACATATTTTAAAACACAAGTAAATTATTGACAGAGGAGAAGATTTTGTGATTGAACTGGCTGGGAAACTATCAATGTTTCTTGTTTTAACATCTTAAAATTTACCAACTCCCATGTATACAAATATTAAATACAAAAAGCCAGAAATTTTCATTCCCGCTGTGGATTAGACAGCTCCAGCAAACTTCTGCAATGTAATTAATAGTAGCCAAAGGATTGTCCCTCCTTTCTCTGGATATTTGCATACCTACCTAAGAGAAATTTGAACACCTCTAATGTATGTGTCTCCACCAGCACCCCTAGCGGCACATTCCAGGCACCACTATGCTGTGTAAAAATCCTGCCCCACACATCTCCTTTGACTTTACCCCTCAGACTTTAAATGCATGCCCTGAAATACAAATTTTCACCCTGGAAAAGTTATACCAGCTCTCTAATCTATCTATGCCTTTCATACTCATAAACTTAAGTGTCCCCACAGTCTCCAGCACTCCAGGAAAAACAACTCAATTGTGTCCCCCCTCTCCTTATAGTACAAGTCCTTTAATCCAAGCAGCATCCTGGTAAACCTCTTTTGTGCCCTCTCTAAAAACTCCACATCCTTTTTAAAATGGGTGACTATAACCAAATGCAATACTCCAAATGTGGTCTAATCAAAGCTTTATAAAGCTGCAACATAAATTCATTAAAAATATTCTTGTGTACATTTATGTTATTATTTGCAAGTAACAGTGACATTAATGCAGATTAGCACCATTAAAATTCATTTAGCACCAGTAAAATGAAGCTAGGTTGACAAAACTATATTTGTAAACTTGAAGGCCTACCTAATAATGTATGGCATACTAATAGAGAAAATCAGTGTGGAAAGTATTTAAAATTAATGTTATTTCACTGATAGAGAACCCTTTGTGTTAAAGTTAATGGAGAACCTTTGAAGTGGAGTCTGTTTTATTTTAGAAAAGTGTACAGCCAATCGGTGCACAGCAAGCATCCGCATAGATTAACAAGGCAATGGTCTGGAAATCTGATTGAACGATGATTAATTTCTCAGATTACTAGAGATATAGACTAATACAGCTTGGAAATATTACCTTTAGCCAATCAAGATGACTATCTACGCGAGTTCCATTTGTCTGCATTTGGCCTATATTCTTCTAAGATTTTCCTAGATGTGTACCTATCAAATGCCTTTTAAGTATTTTTATTGTATGTGCCTCAGCCATGTTCTTTGGCATGTCATTCTATATATGTACCCAGATGTTGCCCCTCAGGTCCCTGTTAAATCTTTTCCCTCCCATCATAAGCCTAAACCCTCCAGTTTTCAATTCCCTATTCCTCCCAAAAGAAAGTCTAAACCTGCCCAAACTTTCTCTATAAGTGAGGCTTTTGAGTCCTAGCAACATTCTCGTTAATCTTCTTTGCCCTCTTGTCATCTTAATAACATTTTTTCTATGACAATAACCAAAGCTGTACACAACACTAGCATCCAGTATAACTGCAACATGATATTCCAATACTCCATGTATGGCAATTACAAAATGCACTGCAGTTACTCAGTCTGGTTGCTTGATCAGCAGCTCCCAATGTGTGACCTTTTCCACCTGTAAGGAGGTGGGTGAAGTGGTGCCTGGGATTTCAGCTCCCCAACTTGGAAATAAGGTGTTGCTCCTTCACTAATGCAAGAGCTAACCTTGGAACACCATACTCTTTTTCAAAAAATATTTTATTTAATTTTTTAAAGAAGAATATAAGGACTCAATTAATACAACGATTAATACATACTGAAAAAAATTAATTCAAATACATAAATAAGTCAGACAGAAAAAAAAACACCTATCCCAACACCATCTCCCCTCATTTAGAAAAAAGGAGGGAGAAAAAAAAACATAAAAGACAGAGGAAAGAAAGGAGCGAAGAAAAAAGAAGAGAGAAAAAAAGAAAAAGAAGAGTAGGCATCCAGCTCTCAGAGTCAGTTTAAAATACAAATTAAATAAACTAGCTTATGATAAGGGATATATTAATTTAAAAAATAATAATTAATTAAACAATCTGGGCATTTAAATAATCCAAATATTGTTGCCAAATCTCAATGAACATAGTGTATCCATTCCTAAGGGTATAAGTAATCTTCTCAAGGGGTATACAACTTTGCATTTCTTTATTCCAACATTCAATATGTACAAGGGAATTGGATTTCCATGTTACCGCTATGCATTTCCCGGCCACTGTCGACGCAATTTTAATTAAGTTTGGATTTATTCCTGGGGAGGTTAACTTTCAAAACTGCTAAGTTCCCCAGAAGAAACAATTCTGGGTCTAGAGGGAAATCCATCCCCAGAATCTTTCCCAGTACCTCCCCTAGATCTATCCAAAAAGATCTCTGTTTCGTGCATAGCCAGGTAGAACGCAAAAAGGTACCAACATCTATGCCACACCTAAAACACTTGTCAGAAATTTCTGATTTATTTTCATGTATTTTTTCAGGTGTGAGATACAACTGATGTAAAAAATTAAAATGTATCATTCTGTATCTAGGTAGCACTACCCAAACATAGATGTGACCAGCATTGATGATCAATAACAATGCGGAACACCATACTCACCAGCATTATCTCTGCCATGCTGCAGAGAACCAGCGGCAGCTGTGAAAGGAGAGACTAAGAAAACAAATGACCCAATCGCCAACCACAGCCACCACTTTCTCTTGTCCACACTACATCAGAATATGTGGATGCCAGATCAGCCTCTACAGTCACTTGAGGACTACCAATAGACAACCCCTTAGGAGAACATCATACTCAAGGACTTACTACACTGCTACAACATAGTTGCTTTACTAACAGTCTGTAGTGGTTCAAGAAGGCAACTCGCTAATTCCTTGAGAAAAATAAGGATGCACAATAAATGCTGCCTTCGCCAGTGACACACACACATTTTGAAGAACAAATGCAGAAAAAAAATGTTGGCCTGTCTCAGGAAGTTTCTGAGGTAGGAGTTGAATCTTGGCTTGGTTTTCAGAGATTGTAAATTTTGGCATGATTCAAATAAAAATGAACTAAGTAGTGTGAAGTAATGTTATAGATAACTTTTATCTTTCTTATTTTGGTTTCATATCCATGCAATTTTAAGATACAAAGACATTGTGATGTTTTTTATTTGACTTGGTGAAATTCAAAGCAAAAAGGTTCATTTTACATCTTCATTGAAAGGATGACTCAAGTGGAAAGATATGCCTGTTAGAGAAAGAGATAAAATTATGAAGCTTTATAAATTATTAAATTGGAAGAATATTTAATTCTAGTTAGTCTTTCAAGTTTATCACCTAATTTTTAATATCATGTCTCAATGTCGCTTCACTTGAAAAGACCACAATTTTTTTATGATTCTTTTACTTTACAGCCATTTCATGACTCAATATAAGGGAACTGTCAAATAATTCTGCAAAACATAATGAGATGGACACATGAAATTTGAATTATACTTCTGGATTTTGAAAACATGATATGTTATATTTAAATTCAGAAATCCTCATTAATTGGAGAATAAATTAGTCAAGTCTGAACATATCTGTAAAATTGACGTGTTTGAGAATGTCAGTTATAGTATGATATGCTTTTGAAAACCTGTGACAGATTGGTCGCAATAATTCATGGGAATGTTTAAAAAATTGTCAGCAATTAACCACCTGGAATTATATGAAGGAATGAGCTGTGATTAAGGAAGGTGGAATTCAAGGATTGAGAAGTCAAATTGTGATTGGCATTACATCACCTTATCAAATGAAGGGAGCATAAGTAACAGATAGAAGACAAGCTTGAATTGATGGAGCAGTGTTTCTTCATAGAGACACAAGCAGGACCTGGAATGGATTTCTGCATCAAGAGGTTTAAAAAATATTAAATAACTGGAAAGCTTTAAAACTGAATTGATTGATTTAAAAGATGGAAAAGAAAGATGTAAAGTGCATTTAAGATGCAGTTAAGTTTGAAACTAGTCATAATCTAATTGATTGGCAAAGAGTCATAAGGCTTATCTTCTCCTGGGGAATATTGGAAAATCAAACTAGTTTGGCCAGGTAACTTCTCTCATCTCTCACAATGCACATTGCTGTAGGGTTTGAAGGCTTGTGTGCCTCAATAACCCAGAAGGCTAAGTTGGCTAGAGTCAGGACCTTGTGCTTTAACTCCTGTTAGGGCAGTGGTCCCCACCCACCGGGCCGCAAAGCATATGCTACCGGGCCATGAGGAAACAATATGATTTGGCGGTATGAAATGATATGAGTCAGCTGCACCTTTCCTCATTCTCTGTCACGCACTGTTGAACTTGAACGCACGCGAGGTCATTACGCATGCAAGGTCATCAGTGACCCAAGACGCAAATGACCCAAGAAGTGCAAAGGAATGGGTCCGTGACCTATTTGTGAATGTTGCTGGTGAATCATCTATGTCAGCGCGGGAAAAAGATCAACTCCTCGAGCTTGCAAATGACGGTGGGCTGAAAAGTATGTTTGACATAACATCTCTGCCGGCATTCTGGATCAAAATCAAGGCTGAATATCCTGAGATAGCTACGAAAGCACTGAAAACGTTGCTTCTATTTCCAACATTATATCTCTGCGAAGTGGAGTTTCCTGCAATGAATGCAACGAAAACTAAATTGCAGAATAGACCAGACATAAGGAACCCCCTTCGAGTATCGCTGTCTCCCATCAACCCTCGATGGCACCGTCTTGTTGCAGGAAAACAAGCCCAGGGCTGCCACTGATTCAGCGATATTGGTGTGTTGCAATGATTTTATATGTTCATGCAAGGAAAATATGTGCTGTGGGTTTAATATCCAAATGTTACTTAAAATGTTATGATGCTATTGACTTATAAGTGACTTATAATTGACTTATTACTATACTCATGCGAGGAAAATATGCACTGTGTTTAATATTAAATTTGTTAGATAAACCCTTTTAGAATTGAAATTGAGTGTATTAGCCACTTATAAGTGACTTATAGTTGACTTATCACCTATATTCCGGTCGTGATTAACACCCCACCCCTCTCGGTCGGCCGGTCTGCAAGAATATTGTCAATATTAAACCGGTCCGTGGTGCAAAAAAGGTTGAGGACCCCTGTGTTAGGGTCATTCATGCCAAACAGGTCAAAGGGTAGAGGCCAGACTAAGAGTGGTTAGCTGTTTCTCCAGGTTTGGGGGGGTTCAGCTCAAGGTTAATAACCCTAACTAGTCAAAAAAATTTGTTACAGAAACAGCAATGAAGAATCCTTCTTTATCTATGTGCGACAGCCTGTACGGACAGAGATGGAGGATCTTCATTGCTGCCCTGCCTAAACACCAGTGGCATAACGGGCAGTGAATGAAAAACAAATTCTCACAGTAGATTACAATGAAAAATTGGGTATTTAAAAAAAAGAAACAGACTGGGCAGAAAGTACCGGTGGATTTCATAAACATGAGATTCTGCAGATGCTGGAAATCTAGAGCAACACATACATGCTGAAGATAGGAAAATGCTGGAGGTAGCAGGCCAGGCTGCATCTATGGAGGAGAATAAATTGTCAATATTTTAGGCCGGGGGACTTAATGACAGATCTTGGCCTGAAACATCATCTGCTTACGTGCCTCCACTGATGCTGATTTCCTTTATCATTTTTGTGTGTGTTGTAGTGCAGTGAATTTCATAGACTTGGGCATAAGATCAAAGTGAATAGTATGTGCAATTACTGTAAAATGATGGTGAAACACCATTTGATTAGTTGGCCCCCTGAATGGATGTAGTGACTATTAAAAAGATTGATAATCCTTGTTGTATGTTAAATATTTTGGGGGTATTGTGCAAAAATTGCTGTTGCTCTCTTAAGAAATTTATATATTCACATTGGTTCCATTTCACTCTGGTACTGACTTTCATAGGTGGCGAGTTGGAGAAACATCTCTGCCAAAGGAGGTGTAAGGCACTTCTTCCCTCTGCTAGCCTGCAGGTCACCGTTGGGCAAGGTTAGCCCCCCTCTGATAAGGGTCACGTGAAACCGTAGGAGCAAGTGGTGCATATCACAAGTCCTGGCTATGCAACCACTGTGAAAATCTATGAATACTATTGATAATTGCTAGGGTCATCTGCCTTGTAAAGACACTGCCCAGGAAAAGGCAATAGCAACCACTTCTGTCGAAAAATTTGCAAAGAACGTTCATGGTCAGACACCGTGATCACACATGTCAGTAGACTCACCACATAATGAATGAACTGAGTTTCAAAAGCTTTGTGTTGAACTAACCTATCAAACTAAATATTATTTTAATAAATTAATCTCCATAAAACACCTTTGTCCCATCATCTTTTATTATCCCAGCAACATCTTACCTGATTTTAAGGAACCCAAACTTCTGATATGTGATATATGTACCCAAAACTTTCTGTTGTGTGATATATGGTATTCAAGTTTCTTATTTAAAAGTTAAGTTGGTAGTCTACTTACTTAAAGCACTGAAACAAAAAAATAGTCTCACTCCAATTAAATGATGTATCGAATATTGGTGGCAGAACTGGACAAAGTATAAATGAAATATAATACACATAATCTCTGAATGATTACAAGAGGAATATTGTTTGTATAATTTGTATTCTTCGAAGTAACAGCATAAAATAATCCTGCATCTTTAGTATGAAATTAGATGATTAGTTTTTGCAATAAATGACTTTCCCATGAAGGAAATATGGCAGAGTTTATGCAAAACTAGACAGTTTTTTCAACTGTCTAATCATTTTTACAACACTCTGACATTGTTAGAGTGTATTGTGCAGCTGGATTAAAAAAATCAAGCTTCAGCTGTATCACTCATCACTTTGAACTTCCTTCAGGCTATGGTTATGGAAATAGGTCTAAGGATATTGGGCAATATTTCTTCATCAACTTGGAGAATAATATAGGTGACGTCTGAGTACTTCAGAGTGTTCTTCCCAGGATTGTTAAATATTACTCCCCTGTCAACTGAGGATTAGAGTTAAGTTTCAATTTTTACTCAAGCTATCAGCCATAAAATTCCAATAATAGTCTATAATGTCAGAAATTTCATAGTTATCCTTTGTTTAAGGAGTGCACAGTGCATACAACTCTAAGATAAACTACCGGTCTCTGAACAAATAATAAGCAGCAGGTGAGGTACTTTGTCATGTTACATTAACACGTTCGTTAAATTTAATCATGTTCAAAATGAGATACTATTCTGAGGAGGAACCAAGTTCTACTCCCTTCTAATTCCCCCCTTTTTTAAAGTCTTAATTGCTCCCAGGAGTACCAGAATTGCAACTACCATATGCTAGATGCATAATTCATTGTTTTAAAACTGGATGGATAAAACTACCTGAACATCTGGGAAACTTAAAAGTGCAAAGTAAGGTGACTCCTTATGGCACTGGGACAACTTTTAGTCTGACATTGTCAGGCTTGGTAAGTATCTGGCCACTGCCCCTGCATTACCTGCAAACCTGCTTTTCTTTCTATGACAATGCATGTCTATTTGGACACATCACTGCATAGACAAAGCAAGTGCCTTTTGCCTCACTATTTCCCTTTGGGGTCCAATGGAAAGGATTGGAAATGTCAAATAATTATTAAAATCAATGACGGTGCAAAGTCATGGTTCAATGCTTGTTATGTTCATTAAGGTTCAAGATTGATTATTGTCATTCTTTTGTACACAAATGTAAACGAGAACTAAATGATTGTTACTCCGAATCTGATGCAGCATAAAAACACAATAACAAAACAAAGAAACACAATAAATATAAATATAAAAACAATTCTATAATACACAATGAACAAGTAACTGTACATAAATAGTTTTCACATAGACTAATTGTTTGCACATCAAGTAAATTAATCCTTGTATGACAATTAACTCACAAAGTTATGGCTGTGAAAAAGCTGGAAGGTAATACATTACAGTACTTTTTCTCTGTTGATACTTTGTGTATCCATTGTGCTTAAAATACGTCATCATTTTCGACAAGAATGTGGTGCCAAAAAATTGGATCACCAGGAAACACCACATGATTGTACAAATATGTCTCAGATTTATATTTTGCTTCTTTCCAGAGGATGATAGCATGAAATTACAATACTATATTGTATTAACATGCCAATGATCCTTTAAAACCTCTGAAAGTGCTGATTTAATCGATCATTTACTCGACTTCACAAGCCCCATCAATGAAATGTTCCTACAACCTATGGACTCACTTTCAAGGAAATTTAATCTCATATTCTTGATATTTATTGCTTATTTATTCCTTACTATTATTATTTGTGTCTTTTGCACACTGGTTGAACACCCAAATTGATGCACTTTGATTGATTCTTTAATGGTTCTTATTCTATTACTGATTTGCTGAGTATACCCCAAGAAAATGAATCTGAGGGTTGTATATGGTGACATATATGTACTTTGATAATAAATTTACTTTGGCTTTTTGACTTTGATATTTATAAGTGCTGATTAGACAGCACATTAAAATTGCATTTACCTTGTAAAATGTTTCCCTATCCGAAGAGTAGCACATGTCTGAAATGCTTGCAGGAATGGTTGAAGCAAAACCTTCATTGTACTTTGAAAGTATCTAGATGAGCTGTGTTTCACAAGGTGCATAGCTGTATTTTTGGCCAGCTGGGATACAAAAGGCTTAGTCTGTGCTCAAATCCAGGACTAATATTCTATGCCACAGTCAAATCCAGGACTAATATCCTATGCCACAGTCAATAAAGACAAGAATCCCATATATCTTCACCAGCTTATCCACTTGGACTGACACTTTCAGAGATCCGTGGATTTGTACGCCAAGTCTCTCTGTTCATTGACACTCCATAAGGCCCTAATTTTTTTAATGTATATCCTGCTCTTGTTTACCAACCCAAATGCATCATCTAGCATTTTTCAGGATTATATTCAATTTTCCTTTGCTTTGTCCAACTTTCCAGATGACCTATAACACTTAAACAATATTCCTCACTATAAAGGCACCACCAGTGTTTGTATCATTTGCAAATTTACAGATCATCATCTTCACATTCGTGTTATAACATCTTCTTCAGATAAACGAATTCAACTGCAGAGTAAACTCGAGACTTGAAGGTAAAAAGTAACAGTGAGGATTAATTTAACGAACATAACAGAGGAATAATAAATGACTCAGACTATACTTACTCCAGAAGGCTAGAATACACAGAACGCTTGTTTTCTCGGAACCCAAATTCAGGAGTTGACAATGAATGCCAGTCACAATGAACTTAAATAGAACATATTGTACAGGAACCCCATGCATATCAAAATTAAAACTCAATAAACTCAACTAAGAATGCACAAGGAACCCACATTCAAAAAACAAGGGGCAAGAAAAACACAAGGAAAACTTACCGACTAAACCAGTCACTGTCACAGGTTCTAATTAAAACAAATTAATGATGGTCAAGTGTGTCGCAGTGCTGAGAACTGATGCTCTCCTGTGCCCCATGCTGGTCCGAAGAGTTCATGACACATATTGCCATGATACACTTTGGCAATAGCAATTTGCAGGACAGAGGTGCTTTACCCCTTCAATTTTCCAGACAGCTGAGTCAGCAAGAACCCAGCACTTGACGTGTGTCAGCATTGTATATGTTGATCCTTGCAATGTTATAGAATTTCAAAATACCACCACTTGCTGTATTGCTTACAGTTGTATGTTCTGGTGAAACAAACTGCCATCAGCAGGTTAGCCATGCATTGGCAATTTGTCCCAGCTTATTATAGATGGTGCATTGAAGAGGCAAGCCAGAGACTTAAGCACATAATCCAGGCTGACATTTCTGCACAAATTGGAGCATGTTACTGCCACCTCTACATTTAACTTCTTCCAAAAATACCCAGACATTAGGCTTTACACCAATGTTAACAGTAATCCAGGCTGACATCTTGCGAGTATTAATGGAGTTCAAATCTCCCAGATGTGCTGTCTTCTGGATGACACTAAAAGAAACCTGAAGTCTTACACCACCAAGGTCAAGAACAGTTACTTAATCATTTGGTTAAGCAATCATTTGGTTCTTGAACCAACCACTAATCACTGGAGTCCGGCATCACTGTGATCAATTTGATCACTTTGCACTGAGGTGGCCTTTTGTTTATTTTGTTCTAATTGTGTCCTTCTTGTCGTAATTGTGTTTTTTTATTATTGTGAATGTTGCTTTTATGATGCTAGCCCCCTGTGGTACAGTAAGTTTATCCTTACACCTGTATACACATCCTCATGCGTATGACAGTAACATCATCTTTGACTTTAGACACAAGAGATTCTGCAAATGCTGGAAATCCTCTACAACAAACACAAAATGCTGGAGGAGTTCAGGAGGTCAGGCATCATCTCTGGAGAAGAATAAATAGTCACAGTCTCAGCTAAGACCCTTGACTTAATCCCCACTTACATTAAAGTGAACAGAAAGTTGCATCAGCTACACTTTCTGAAAGCTCACTTAAACATTTAGAATAAATGGCAAGATGCCTGGTTTGCTGAAATTGGTTCTAAAAACATAGAAAATGTGGAATTATTACAGTCCAAGGTAAAATCAAGTATGAATTGTGAAAGAAAGCATCACTGCACAGCTTATGTACTGATAGCATAATCATAGTCATTAGTTTCACCGACTAAGAGAATACCCAAAATAGTATTGTTGAAGATGAGCAGACCTAGGGTCAAAGCTAGGTTGTTGTATAATTTGGTCCGGTTGGTAGAAGTGAATTACATAGAGTCTACTTCACAGATTGGCCAATTTAACCAATTCATATTGGTGGATATCTTTCATTTAAGCAGTAGTTTTCCAGGGATTTCTTCTTTCTCATATTAAAAGTTCAAATTTCAAAAGTTCAAAGCGATTTTATTATCAAAGTACATGTATGTTACCATATAAAACACTGAGATTTATTTTCTTGAAGGCATTCACAGTAGAACAAAAAAAATACAATGGAATAAATGAAAAACTACGCACAAAGGCCGACAAACAACCAAGGAGCAAAGAAGACCAGCTGTGCAAATATAAAAAACAAATAATAATAATAATAAAGCCACAATAGGCTTGAATAGTCTGAAAGTTGTGTGGATGAGTGTGTGCTTACAAAGACTTACTGTACACTCCCAAGCCAAAAGCCGTGGATGAACCAGGAGGTACATCGCCTGCTGAAGGCTAGATCTGTGGCATTCAAGTCTGGTGACCCAGGCCTGGACCAGAAGACAAGGTATGATTTGCAGAGGGCTATTTCAAGGACGAAGAGACAATTTTGAATGAGGTTGGAGGTGACATTGGATGCATGGCAGCGCTGGCAGGGTTTGCAAGACATTATTTCCAACAAAGCGAAACCCAATAGCACGAATGGCAGCGATGCTTCACTACCAGATGACCCAACACCTCCTATGCCTACTTTGAAAGGGAGAACACAACTACAGCTGTGAAGATCCCTGCTGCACCTGATGACCCTGTGGTCCTTGTCTCAGAGGCCGATGTTAGGCTGTCTTTAAAGAGCGTAAACCCTTGCAAGGCGGAAGGTCCCAATGGAGTACCTGGTAAGGCTCTGAAAACCTGTGCCAACCAACTGGTGGGAGTATTCAAGGACATTTTCAAATTCTCACTGCTATGGGCGGAACTTCCCACTTGCTTCAAAAAGGCAGCAATTATACCAGTGCCTGAGAAGAATAATGTGAGCTGGCTGAATGACTATCACCCAGTAGCACTCACATCTACAGTGATGAAATATCTTGAGAGGTTGGTCATGACTAGACTGAACTCCTGCATCAGCAAGGAACTGGACCCATTTCAATTTGTTTATCGCCACAGTAGGTCGACAGCAGATGCAATCTCAATGGCTCTCCACATGGCTTTAGACCACCTGGACAACACAAACACCTATGTCAGAATGCTGTACATCGAATATAGCTCAGCATTTAATACCATCATTCCCACAATCCTGATTGAGAAGTTACAGAACCAGGGCCTCTGTACCTCCCTCTGCAATTGGATCCTTGACTTCCTAACTGGAAGACCACAATCTGCGCGGAGTGGTGATAACATCTCCTCCTCGCTGACGATCAACACTGGCGCACCTCAGGGGTGTGTGCTTAGCCCACTGCTCTACTCTCTATATATACATGACTATGTGGCTACGCATAGCTCGAATACCATCTATAAATTTGCTGATGATACAACCATTGTTGGTAGAATCTCAGATGGTGACGAGAGGGTGTACAGGAGCGAGATATGCCAACTAGTGGAGTGGTGTTGCAGCAACGACCTGGCACTCAACATCAGTAAGACAAAAGAGCTGGTTGTGGACTTCAGGAAGTGTAAGTCGAAGGAACACATACCAATCCTCATAGAGGGATCAGAAGTGGAGAGAGTGGGCAGTTTCAAGTTCCTGGGTGTCAAGATCCCTGAGGATCTAACCCAGTCCGAAAATATTGATGCAGTTATAAAGAAGGCAAGATGGCGACTATACTTCATTAGGATTTTGAAAAGATTTGGTATGCCAATAAATACTCTCAAAAATTTGAACAGATGTACCGTGGAGAGCATTCTGACAGGCTGCATCACTGTCTGGTATGGGGGGGGGGTGAGGAAGTGGGGCTGGTGCTACTGTACAGGACTGAAAGAAGCTGCAGAGGGTTGTAAATCTAGTCAGCTCCATCTTGTGTACAAGCCTACAAAGTACCCAGGACATCCTCAAGGAGCAGTGTCTCAGAAAGGCAGCATCCATTATTAGGGACCTCCAGCACCCAGGGCATGCCCTGTTCTCACTGTTACCATCCGGTAAGAGATACAGAAGCCTGAAGGCACACACTCTAATATTCAGGACCAGCTTCTTCCCCTCTGCCATTCAATTCCTAAATGGACATTGAACCCTTGAACACTACTTCACTTTTTTAATATATATTATTTCTGTTTTTTGCATGATTTTTTAATCTATTCAATTTACATATACTGTAATTTATTTATTTATTTATTTATTAGTATTGTTATCTTTTTTCTTCTATATTATGTATTGCATTGAACTGCTGCTGCTAAGTTAACAAATTTCACATTACATGCCGGTGATAATAAACCTGATTCTGATTCCCAGCAATTGAGAAATGAATGTGTTTGGCTGTGCCTATTCCTCAGGTTTTACCAGCTTCAGCTGAGAAAAAAAGTACAATGATAATAATAAATCAGTAAATAAATGATACTGAGAACAGGAGTTGTAGAGTCCTTAATGCATGTCCATAGGAATCATTTCAGTGTTCAAGTAAGCGAAGTCATCCACGCTGGTTCAGGAGCCTGATGGTCGAAGTGTAATGGTGTGGGACCTAAGGCTCCTGTATCACCTTTCTGATGGCAACAGCAAGAATCATCCCTGATTCCACATTGGAGCAACTATAACAAGGTTTCTCGGAATTAAACCTTTATACATTGCCTTACCTGCTTGATTCTGCAAACAGCGGAAGTATTCTGTTTCTATTTGCTCCAACTCACCCCTTCATTATTCAATGGTGCAAAAGTAAAATTAGAAAATTAGCTACATTTTCACTGTTACTACTCTGAAAATGAGCTATTGCAGCAGACATGTATTTGCATGGTTTAATTTGCATTGATATGTGGATTTTCTTCCATTTAAGGCTCAGAGTGATGCCATAAGTTCAGCATTGATTCTCCATGTGGTGAGTCACCTGCTTGAACCATTGTAGTCAGTTCAGTGAATGTATTCACACATCATTGCTGGGTGAAGTGTTTCACTATTTGGATTCAGTCACATTAGAGAGATGGTGAAATATTTTCAATTCAGGATAATGTGTGAATATACAGGCTTTAATCAAATCGAACTTCTGTCCCTGTCTGAAACTTCCAATGGAAAGTCAAACAAAATAATTTTACTTGCTGACTTCTGGCATGTCTCTGATCCTCTCACACTTAACAGTTCACTCAATAACCAGCATTCCTCTCCATTCGCAGAGATTGTTCAACCTGTTGAGTTCCTCCACCATCTGCGGCATCTCTTGGGTCTGCTTCAGGAGCCATTTGTGAAGAAAGAAAAGGTAGACTTTATGAGCGACAGAACACAAGAAACTAGTAGCAGGATTAAGCTGCTTGGTCCCTCAACTCTGCCCTGTTCTTCAATGTGATCATAATTCACCTATACTGGCTTCAGCTTCTCTTCTGTTCTGGTCCTCCATAACTGTACAGCCCTTATATTTCAAATACATCCCACTTCACCTTTCATGTATCTAATGATCTGGACTCTACACCACTCTCTGGAAAGACAATTCCAGGGATTATGAGAGAAAAAGTTCCAATGCAATTCAGATTTAAAGGTCTGACTCCTTGCTTTGTCACTACATCCCCTTGCTCATGACTCTTCAAATCCAAAGTCTGATCGCTCTATAATCCAAAATCAAAATATTATAGATGCTGGAAATATAAAATAGAAAAAGAAATATAGAAGATACTGTACATACTTAATAGCTCAGTTCAGATAAATTTTCAAAAGTCATTACACTGTAACATTAACTCCATTTCCATGTTTTTCTCCCAGCAACTGCAGCCAGTATGTGTGTGTGTGTGGGGGGGGGTGTATTCACTAGAATTCAGAAGAATGAGGGGTGACCTCATTGAAACCTATCGAATGGTGCAAGGCCTTGATAGAGTGGATGTGGAGACGATGTTTCCTATTGTGGGAGAGTTTAAGACCAGAGGACACAGCCTCAAAATAGAGAGGCATCCTTTTAGAATGGAGAAGAGGAGGAATTTCTTCAGCCAGAGAGTGGTGAATCTGTAGAATTCTTTGCCAAGGGCAGCTGTAGAGGCCAAGTCTTTCTGTATATTTAAGGCAGAGGCTGATACATTCCTGATTGGTCAGGGCTTAGGCGACATGGGGAGAAGGCAGGAGGTTGAATCTGAGAGGAAAAGTGGATCAGCCATGATAGAGTGGTGGGGCAGACTCGATGGGCTGAGTGGCCTAGTTCTGTTCCTATGCCTTATGGTCTTCACGTGTGTGTGTGTGTGTGTGTGTGTGTGTGTGTGTGTGTTGGGCGTGCAAATCCATGCTTGCTATGATATTGAAGTAGCATTTCTTTCTTATTGTCACAAAACCAGGATATAGTAAAAAGCCTCCCTTGCATACTGTTCATACAGATCAAATCATTACACAATAACATCATAGAATAAAGTGTAAAAGTTACAGAGAAAGTGCAAGATCAAAATGAAACTGATTGTGAGGTCAAGAGTTCATCTTATCACACAAGAGTCTGATAACAGTGGAATAGAAGCCGTCCTTGAGCCTGGTGATACGTGCATTCAGGATTTTGAATTTCATACCCAGTGGGAGAGGGGAGAAGAAAAAATGTCTTGAGCGGGAGTGTACAGAATAGTTTACTCGTGTACATTTGTAGCAATTGAAGTGTGTGCATGTTTGTCCTGCTGGTGGTTAAAGAGCTGTATTCAGGATCGCAGTATCAATTCCATCCATCTGGATGCATAATCAATACGAGGAAATTCAAGGAGAAACACCATCCAGTATACATTGCTTTTCCAACCTTACTACAGTCTTTGACTCCCTCAGTGTGAAGGGACTCTTGAAAACCCTCAAATGTGGCTTACTGCACCTCATATCCAATAAACTTGCTGCTGGAATGGAGCTAATCTTCAAGATTCAAGACTATTTAGTCATTCTTCAGTACATGAGTATGAGGGAGAACAAAATGACTTTTACTCTGGATACGATGCAGCATAAAAAACACAAGTAAAAAACAAAAAAAAACACAATAAAAATAAATATAAAGCAAAACTATAAGATAAAATCTACAAGATTCTATCATATACATAGACTGATGGAACGTACATAAAGTGACACTGGATGATGTGTAGGTAAATGTGGTGGGGGCGGTGGGTGGGTTAATGGGTGGAGGTGTTGATCAGTCTGATGGCTTGGAGGAAACAACTGTTTTTAAGTCTATTTGACCTGGCATGGGTACTGCGTAGGCTCTTCCCTGATGGGAATAGGACAATCAGTCCATTAGCAGGGTATGTGGGATCCTTCATGATATTGCTAACCTTTTTCTGGCACCTTTCTGTATATATATCCTTGATGACAGGTAGGCAGGGTAATCTTCAGAACTAATTGGAACCTAATCATCCAATGGCAAACACAATCCACAACCAAAGGCATAATTTTGTATATCTCTATAAGATCTCCACATATTCTCCTGCAGTTCAGTGAATAAAGTTCTAAGCTGTTCAACCTTTTCCTATAACTCAGGTCCTCAAGTCCCAGCAGCATCCATGTAAATTTTCTCTGCACTCCTTTGAGTTTATTGATATCTTTTCTGTAGGTAGGTGACTAGAACTGCACACAATATACCAAGTTAGGTCTTAAGAATGTTTTATACAACTTCAACATAACACCCTAGTTCCTGTACTTGTTGACCTGATTTATGAAAAGAAATGTGTCTAAAACCTTCTTTATGGCCCTATCTGCCTGTGATGCCACATTCAAGCAATTATAGAGATCAGTATTCCCAGGTCTCATTGTTAACAGTACAACCAATCTCTGCTTAAAGATGCTGAAGGTTAATGGCTCTACCAGAATCAAGTTTCAGACCCACACCACCCTCTCCACCTTCAGAGTGAAGCAATCTTTCCTCATCCAAGAGACACACACATTATGGCATTATCACTGACACAGATAACTTTTGAAGAGAGTCAATGTGAATACCACTTGGTCTGCTTGAAATGCTTGTAATCTAAATGGTTAAACATGCACGGACTTTTTCCTTAAAGTGCAATTTGCCAAAAATAAAACAGATGCTACAAACTACCACACAACTATAAGATTAAAAAAATCCTTAATGTTTTTTCTTTGTTGCTAGAAAATGAATAACAAGGTAAAGTCCAGATTTAGATGGCACAAAAAATTATGTATTTAGACATTCAGGGTGGAATTGACCCCTCCAGCCCTTTGAGCCCCATCAATCAGCAACCCCCGGTTTAACCCTAGCTTAATCACAGGACAATCTACAATAACCAATTAAACTATTAACCGATACGTTTTTGGACTATGGGAGGAAAACAGAGCACCTGGAAAAAAATCATGCATTCCATGGGGAGGACGTACAAACAGCTTACAGAGGACACCAGGATTGAATTCCATACTCTGACATTTCAAGCCGTAATAATATCACACTAACCACTATGCTGCCATGGTGCCAATGGCTTTCCCCATCTCAGTAGATATTTCATGTACAGGGGGACATACTGTTGGATGTAAACGTTTGCACAAAATATGCAAGGTCAGTGTGTGGTAACATTTCTTTGTGCAAAGAGAGAGGTCATGATCAGGAACTCACCATACATAAAGACGATGGAAAGTTAGTCAGTGCATTGAAAGGAAATTCACTGGACACATCACAAAATAATTTGCACAAGAGCATGAGAATAACATTGATGAAATACTTTTATGAGGAACCAGCATCGATTCAGTGGCCTGAATGGCCGTCCTTGGTGCAAAACCTTCTTTCGTGAATTAACAAATTTAAACTTAAGAGCCTGTTGTAGCTTTGTCTAATTTGCGCGTCTCAAAGAGAACAGAAGAGCTACCTCAAGGTATGATTCTTAAAACTCACCTAGCCATGATTCAACGTGAACCAAATGTGGCTTCTGTAAGCAAGTATACCTGCAAAACTGTTTCAGTAATAGTGAAAAAGGATAAATCAATAAATCCTATTTTGTACTCACCACAATTTTCTTGTTGCAATAATTAGAGCAAGGACGGATATGATAGCACAGTCAGAGCAAGGTGTAGATATGGAACAGCAGTGCTTTCCATTATATCCTGATATGTCTTCATTACAACTGAAAGAAAATAACCCCCACTTCACAGATTTCATTTTCTATCCCAGCCATCCTTGAAGAATTTCCAGTGAGACTACCAATTAGTTCTGAATAATGGATAGATCTGTGTTGTGGACTTATGTCTATCAGTAATTAGACTGCCGCAAACTCATTTTGCTCGGCATTTTTACAACCATCAGAGAGTCTTTCATCGCATCAATCTGCATTGGATTCTAATCCAAGTCCCAGGGGTGAAATGAGAGGTTCTGTGCTGCCCAGCAGTCTTGGTATTCTAATAGTATTTTGTGTGTAAATTCATCAGTGTGCTGCACTGAGAGACTTCTAATATTAAGCTATTTACAGTCTGTAGGTGTATTAATGAGCCATCTTTTAAAATTAATGCAAAAGTAATTTTCTAAATGCAGTTTGTGGATTTGCAAACCGAACAAAATTTCTCAGCAGCAATCTGCAACAATCACTTTAGTAGCGTATAAGAGCGCAGAAATTTCTCAATAAGAACCAGGGCAAATGAGATTAATAAATGTTTCCGATTACTTGTGCTTGACAACAAATGTTTAATAGTTCAGTTTCAGGCACCTATCATGAACTCACTGCAAAGCTGAAAATGAGAATGTTGATTTCAGCACTGCTCAGTAAGGGAAGTGGGATTGCAGGTAATAATTCAAGAAAAGCTTGACAGAATACATTTATAATATTCAAGTTATCAACAAAAATAGCTGCACCCAGCAACACTCATGCAAAATGGGGTCTTCAGTGAAATACTGAGGCAAATTCACAAACAGTAGAATTTAGGAGGTTCATAAATGTATCTTTAAAACAAGTTTCTATAGCCTTATCCTAAATGGATGACAAACCATTTGTTTGCAGTTTACTGGGTTTTGAGCTGAGTTTGTTTTCCTCTTGTTCTGCTTCTTCCCAAGATAATAGGCCATACAGTGAAGTATATCACTGTATATGGCTAGGCTGGGGTCAATCTAATTCAGTACATCCTGTAAGTTGAGTCCAGAAAGATAAGCAAGAAAAGTTTAATTAGTGATGAATGTTATAAATATATATATATAGAGTTACAGGTAGAATATTGCAAATGTCACTCTGCTCTTCAGGAAGGGAAAGAGGCAGAAGAAAGGAAATTATAGGCCAGACCTTAATTAGTTGGGAAGATGTTGGAGTCGATTGTTAATGATGTGGTTTGAGGTTATTTGGGGGCATGTGATAAAATAGTCCAAAGTCAGTATGGTTTCCTCAAGGTAAAAATTTGTCTGACAAATCTGTTGGAATTATTTGAGGAAATAACAAGCTGGATAGACAAAGGAGAATTAGTGGATATGTGTACTTGAATTTTCAGAAGGACTTTGACAAGGTGCCGTACATGAGGCTGCTTAACAAGATGAGAACCCATGATGTTACAGGTAAGATGCAAGCATAGGTAGAGCATTGGCTGAAAGGCAGAAGGCAAAAAGTGGGAATGAAGAAAACCCTTTTTGAATAGCTGTCAATAACTATTGGCATCCCGCAGGGGTCGGTGATGGGACCGCTTCTGTTTACGTGCATGTCAATGATTTGGATGACAGAATTGATGGGTTTATGGCCAAGTTTGTGGATGGCACAAAGATAAGTGGAGGGGCAGGTAGTTTTGAGGAAGCAGGGAGGCTACAGAAAGGCTTGGACAGATTAGAATGGGCAAGGAAGTGGAAAATGGAATAGGGTTGGGAACTGCATGATCGTGCACTTTAGTAGAAGAAACAAAAGCATAAACTATTTTCTAAACGGAGAAAATTCAAAAATGCAAGGTGCAAAGGGACTTAGAAGTCCTTGTGTAGGATTCCCTATAGATTAATTTGCAGATTGAGTTGGTGCTGAGGAAGGCAAATGCATTGTTACATACATTTTGAGACAACTAGAATGTAAAAGTAAGGACAAACAAGAGAAAATCTGCAGATGCTGGAAATCCAAGCAACAGACACAAAATGCTGAAGGAACTCAACAGGCCAGACAGTATCTACGGATAAAAGAACAGTTGACATTTCAGGCTGAAAGCTTTCAGCAAGATTGGAGAAAAAAAGCTGAGCAGTAGATAAAAGGTGGCGGGAGGGGAGAGAGAAACAGAAGGTGATAGATGGAGGGGGAGGAATGAAATAAGGAACTGGGAATTTGATTGGTGAGATGAAGTGAGAGAGAGAAAAGGAGATGGGAAATGGAGAAGGGGGTGTGGGTGCTGGGGGGGAGGGGTTATTACCAGAAGTTTGAGAAATCAGGTTCGAGGTGACCCAAAGTATGGCTTCATTACGATAGTGGAGGAAGTCATGGATGGACATATTGGAATGGGAATGGGAAGTGGAATTAAAATCGGTGGCCACTGGGAGATCCTGCTTGTTCTGGCGGACAGCATAAATGCTCGGTGAAGTGGTCTCCCAATCTACGTCAGGTCTCACTGATGTACAGGAGGCCACACTATGAGCACCGAACACAGTAAATGACCCCAACAGACTCACAAGAAAGTGTTGCATTCACCTGGTATGACTGTTTAGGGCCCTGGGTGGTAGTGAGGGAGGAGGTGCATGGGCAGATGTAGCACTTCCTCTCCTTGCCAGGATAAGAGCCAGGAGGGAGATCAGTGGGGAGAGGCAAATGGACAAGGGAATCATGTAGGGAGTGATCTCTGCAGAAAGCAGAAAGTAGAGGGGGGAGAGAAATATGTGCTTGGTGGTGAGATCCCGCTGGAGTTGGTGCAGGTTTTGGAGAATTATATGCTGGATGTTGAGGCTGGTGGAAGGTGAAGATGAGAGGAACCTGCCACCAGC